>NW_023618244.1:48886-70369 GCF_015220075.1 Falco rusticolus | reverse complement strand
CCCCGCAGAGGCCCAGTTCCGTCTGTCCATCCTGGAGCGGCTGGAGCAGCTGGAGACTCGGCTGGGGGCCCTGGCCCCCCCCGCGCCCCCCCTGCCCCCCTGCGGGGCCCCCCTGGACACCCCCCCGGAGCAGGTGAGCCCCCCCAGGACCCCTGGTGTCCCCCAGTGTCCCCTGCCCCCCCCCCGCTGCCCCCTGCGGGGGCCCCCTGCCCACCCCCCGAAGCAAATGAACCCCTGGGGTGTCCCCCCCCATGTCCCCTGATGTCCCTCCTGTGCCCTCTGTGTCCCCTGGGTTTCTTCCTGTGTCCCCTGATGTCCCCTGGTGTCCCCCGTGTCCCTTGATGTCCCCTGGTGTGTCCCCCTCATCCCCTGATGTCCCCTGGGGTCCCCCATGTCCTGTGGTGTCCCCTCGGGTACCCCATGTCCCCCAGGTTCCCCTGATGTCCTTCTGTGTCCCTGAACATCGTCACTGTCCCCCGTGTCCCCTGGCATCCCCCATGTCCCCTTATGTCCCCTCGTGTCCCCATATGTTCCCATGTCCTCTGCGCCCCCCCCCGTGCCACCCCGCTGTCCCCTGACGTCACCGCGGGGACAGGGGACAGGGGCTTCCTTTGAGGCGCGGGTGGTAGCCGTCTGCGAGGCCATGATGGCGCGGCCGGGGACACCGTTGGGGACACCACTGGGGACACCGTTGGGGACAGCGCTGGCCCATGGGGTCACCTTCCGCGGGATGACGCTGCTGCACCTGGCAGCTGCCCAGGGCTACGCCGGCCTGGTGGAGGCGCTGCGGCGCTGGCGGTGAGCGGGGACACTTGGGGACACTTGAGGACAGGGGCAGGGATGGAGCTGGGACAGCGATGGGGATGGGCACCCTGCCGGGACCTGTCCCCAAGGGGAGGGGGCACCCCAGGCTGTGTCCCCAGGCGGAGGGGACACTCTACGATGTGTCCCCAAGGGGAGGGGGCACCCCAGGCCATGTCCCCAAATGGAGGGGACCACCCCCCAGGCCGTGTCCTCAAGGGGAGGGCCCCCCCCCCCCCCAAGCTGTGTCCCCCACCGTGTCCCCTCCTGTCCCCACAGGGCGCTGGCAGCTGACAGCCTGGAGCTGGAGCAGGAGGTCGACCCCCTCAACGTGGACCATTTCTCCTGCACCCCCCTAGTGAGGGGACAAGGGGATGGGGGGATACAGAGGGACACGTGGGGACACGTGGGGACACGTGGGGACACGGTGGGGATGGAGGACACAGGGGAGGTGGCATGAGCAAGGGGACGGGGCGTGAGATGGTGGCACCAGCAGGGCTGGGGATCCCGGGGGTGGCATCTTGGGGACACGGGGCCAGTTTGGGGACATGGGGACAGGTGGGACCAGGGTGACAAGGTGCCCGTGTCCCCAGATGTGGGCCTGTGCCCTGGGCCACCGCGAGGCAGCGGAGCGGCTGTGCCGCTGGGACCCGCGGGCGCTGGCTGTCCCGGACACCCTGGGCCGGCTGCCGCTGGCGCTGGCCCGAGCCCGGGGCCACCTGGCGCTGGCCACCCGCCTGGAGGAGCTGCAGGTGTCACCCATGTCCCTGCGCTGTCACCTCCCCGGCCTGCGCCTCCCCTCCCCCCTCTCCAGCAGCCCTGACACAGGTATGGAGCCACCACCGCGTCCCTGCCCCACTCCCGGCCACTGTCACCGTGGTGTGGCCACTGTCACCGTGTCCCCTCCCCGCTCCTGGCAACTGTCACCCCAGGGTGGCCACTGTCACTCCCAGGGTGGCCACTGTCACCGTGTCCCCTCCCTGCTCCCTGCCACTGTCATCCCAGGGCGGCCACTGTCACTGTGTCCCCTCCCCGCTCCCAGCCATTGTCACCCTGATGTGGCCACTGTCACCCCAATGTGGCCACTGTCACCAGGTCCCCTCCCTGATCCCAGCCACTGTCACCCCAGTGTGGCCATTGTCCCCCCAGGGTGACCACCGTCCCCCCAGGGTGACCACCAACCCCATAACGTGTGCCCCCCCCCCCATCCCTCCTCCCCTCCCACCTGTCCCCCATCCCCCTGCCGTGCCCCCCTCCCCCTGCCACGTGTCCCCATGGTGTCCCCTGTCCCCTCCCACCACCCCCACCACCCCCCGGGGATGTGTGTGTCCCCTCCCCGGGGTGCCCCCTCCCCAGCACTGACCCCCCCGGTGTCCCCCCAGGGCTGAGCACCGCCAGCGGCCTGTCCTCCCCCTCGGGGCTCTCGGAGGGACCCGGCTCCGTCCCGCTGCCCCCCGCCCCCACCGGGCCCCCCGAGGACGACACTTGGGGGGCAGCCCCCCCCAGCCCCCCCCCCGACCTCACGCCCACCGACGCCCTGCAGGTAACGGGGGACCCCCCAGGGGTGGGGGACCCCAAAGGTGAGGGATTCCCCCCCGAGGCTGGGGACCCCCTGGGTTGGCCCCGAGGCCCGAGACCCTCCCTGGGTTGGGGACCCCCCAGGTTGGGCACCCCCCCGAGGCTGGGGACCCCCAGGGTGCGGGACCCCTCTGAGGCTGGGGACCCCTGGAGGCCGGGGACACCTTTGTGTTGGGGACCCCCCCTGGATTGTCCCCCCTCCCCGAGGCCAGGCCCCCCCCTCGAGGCTGGGCCCCCCCCCGGTTTGGCCCCTCCCTCCCTGTGCTGGGGACCCCCCTGAGGCTGGGGCCCCCCAGTGTTTTGGCCCCCCTGTACTGGGGTCCCCCGACTTGGAGGACCCCTTGGGTTGGGGCTCCCAAGTGTTGGGGGCCCCCCCTGTTGCGGCCCCCCAACTTGCCACCCCCCCGCTGTCCCCCCCAGGCCGAGGTGGTGACCCTGGCCCGGCAGATCATCGAGGCCACCCCCGAGCGCATCAAGCAGGAGGCGCCGGGGGGGCCCCCCGGGGGGGCTCTGGGGACCCTGGGGGGCCCCCCCGGGGGGACTCTGGGGACCCCCGGGGGGGGGGCGCCGGGGGGGGTGCCAGGGCTGAGCGCTGCCATGGCCTGGCTGGCCACCTACCTGGAGAGCGTCGACCGCCCCCCCGTGCCCCCCCACAGGTAACCGGGGGTTTGGGGGACCCCTGGGTCCTGGGGGGACCCCGAGATCCCGGGGAGGGGGGGGGGGACTCTGTGTCCCCGGGGGGACCCCAGTATCCCGGGGGGGGATCTGTGACCTGGGGTCCCCTGAGATCCTGGCGGGGCTCTATGTCCTGGCGCACCCCAGTATCCCTGGGGGGGGGGTGTCCCACATCCCCTGGCACCCCAATATCTTTGGGGAGGGGTCCCCCATCCCCTGGCACCCCAATATCCGTGGGGGGGGTCCCCCATCCCCTGGCACCCCACTGTCCCTGGGGGGGGTCCCACACCCTCTGGCACCCCGCGAGGGGGGGGGTGTCTCCCTAATATTTTGGAGCTTGAGCGAGGTGTGCGCAGCCTCCTCACTCCTTCTCCTCGCTCCCCCCCCCCCCTCCCCCCCCAGAGCAGAAGCTCCATCTCGGGGGTCCCCGGGGGTCTCCGAGCGGCCGCCCCCCCCCTCTGCAGCCGGGTGGGCCGAGTTCCTCAACGCCTCGGGGGGGGGGGCGCGGGGGGGGGAGGGGGCCGTCGCCCTCCTCACCCTCTCCGACCAGGAGCAGCACGAGCTCTATGAGGCCGCCCGCCTGGTCCAAGGCGCCTTCCGCAAGTACCGGGTACGGCACCCCCAAACCCAGGGGGACCCCATCACCACCCCACCCCCCCAAACCCCCTCCCCCCCAACCCCCCCCCCCCCCCCCCACTCAGTGCCCCCCCCCCCCCCCCCCCCCCAGGGCCGGAGGCTGAAGGAGCAGCAGGAGATGGCAGCCGCCGTCATTCAGCGCTGCTACCGCAAGTATAAGCAGGTACCGGGGGACACCCCAAAACCCACCAGGACCCCCCACCCTCGGGCCCCCCGACCCCCCTGGGATGCAACCCCCCCCCCCCCCCCTTAACCCCCTCTCTCTGCCCCACAAGCTCACCTGGATTGCTCTCAAGGTAACTGGGGTGTCTGGATCATGGGGACCCTCCCCCTAAAGTGGGGGTACCCCGATATTGGGGGTCCTGGATGTTTGGGGCACTGGGGGGGGATGGGTGCCAGGGGCTGGGGTCCCTGACTCGGGGTGCTGGGGAGGTCCCCCTGTGGGGGTCCCTGATGTGGGGGGGTCCCCACGCGGGGGTCCCTGACCGGGGGGGTGCTGAGGGGGTCCCCATGTGGGGGTGCTGTGGGGGGGTCCCTGACTCTGGGGGTGCTGCGGGGGTCCCTGACTCGTGCCCCCGCCCCCATTTCGCGCTGTACCAGCGGATGACCCATGTGGGGTCCCTGACTCGGGGGGGGGGGTGGTCCCTGACTCTGGGGGCGCTGGGGGGGTCCCTGGCCGGGGGTGTCTGACCGTGCCCCCCCCCAGTTCGCGCTGTACCAGCGGATGACCCGCGCCGCCACCCTCATCCAGAGCAAGTTCCGCAGCTACGCGGAGCAGAAGCGCTTCCAGCGCCGGCGCCGCGCGGCCGTTCTGATCCAGCAGCGCTTCCGCCGCCTGCGCGAGAGGCAGCGCCTCCGGTGGGGGGGGGGGCACCGGGGGCATGGGGGAGATGGAGGGGGGGGCCGCTGGGGGGGGGGGGGGGAACCGGGGGGGGCTGAGGGGGCTGGGGGGGGCGAGGGTACCGGGTGACTGGGGGGGGCACCGGGGGGATGAGAGAGGGGGGGGGGGGGGGGGCACCGGGGGGCTGGGGACAGGTGGGCCCTAGGGACACTGGGGTGCTGGGGTCCTTGGGGACTGGGGGCACTGGGGTGCTGGAGTCCTTGGGGACTGGGGGCACTGGGGAAACTGGAGACTGGGGACAGTGGGGTGCTGGGGTCCTTGGGGACTGGGGTGCTGAGCACTGGGGACCCCGGGGCCCTAACGCTCCTTCCCCTCCCCCAGGGGCACCTTCCTCACGCTCCGGCAGGATCAGGCCGCCCGGAAGATCATGCGGTTCCTGCGCCGCTGCCACCACCGGTGGGGCTGGAGGGAGAGCGGGGGAGGGGGGGGGGACACGGGACACGGGGACATCGTTGAGGGGGAGCTGGGGGTGTCCCCCCGTTTCCCCCCCGCCCCCCTCACGTGTCCCCTCTCCACCCCCCCCAGGATGGAGGAGCTGAAGCAGAGCGAGGAGATGGACAGTTTACAGAAGCGGGGCCTGGCCTCGTGACCCCTCCCCCCGCGGGGGACCCAGGCGTCCGAGGGGACCCCCCCCTTGACACACCCCCCACCCCCACCCCAAGGCTTTGCCTTATCTCCGGTGCCAAGCGCCCCCACCCCCACCCACTGCCTGGGTCCCCCATGGGGGGGGGGAGAAGGAGGGAGGGGGGCTGGTGGGAGCGGGGGAGGGGGGGCGGCCGAGCCAACCCACGCCCCTCGCCCCACGCTCCTGCACCCCTTCCCCTGCATGCCCCTCCTCCCTCCCCTCCGGCCCCGCGGGGGCTCTTTGTACAAAGTTCCATTAAAAAAGAGAAAGTAGGAAGGAAAAAGCCGGGGCCCGCGTGCGGCTGGGAGGGGCATGCGGGGGGGGTGGGCACGCGTGGGTGGGGCGGCCCCTTTAAGGCCCGGCCCTTTTATGCCGCGGCCCCTCTAAGGCCCCACCCCCTTAAGGTGCGGCCCTTTTAAGGCGCGGCGGCGGCGCGGCGCGGACCGCCTGCCCTTTTAAGGCAGGGGCTCCACCCCCGCCCTCAAGCACCGCCCCTCTCGCCAGGGTCACGCCCCCTGACGCGGTGACGCAGTGACGCAGCGGCGCGGGGCGCGGCGGCTGCCCCAAGATGGCGGAGCTGGACCTGCTGGGCTCCATCCTCAGCTCCATGGAGCGGCCGCCGGCGGCCGCCGACGGGGAAGCGCGGCGCCGGGCGCGGGGTCAGCGGGGTCGGGGGGCGGGGGGCGCCGGGGGGGGGGCCCGAGGGGGGCGGGGAATGGCGGCCGCGGAGCGGGACGGGGGAGGGGGGGGGTGGCCGCGCGTCTGGGCCCCTCGCCCTCCTCTTCCGCCCGCCCGCCCCCAGGATCCTCCGCTCGCGTTTGGCCACGCCCCCACCCGCCCATGCCCCGCCCCTCGTTCCTGGATACGCCTCCAACCCTCTGGTGCAGCTGACCCCGCCCCTAATTCCCTGACCACGCCCCCTAGGGTGTGTGGCCACAGTCAGTGAAACAGGCTGCCGTGTGGCTGGCCCCGCCCCTAGTCCCAGGCTCCGCCCCCAAGGGGAGTGGCCAAGCTCAGCAGAACCCTCTGGGGAGCGGCTGACCCCAGCCCTAGATCCTGGCCCCGCCCCCCCAAAACCTCTGGGGTGCGGTTGGCTCCACCCCTAGTTACTGAACATGCTCATGGAGGTGTGGCCACATCCCCAAACTGGGGTGTGGCTGAGCCCGCCCCTAGTTCCTGACCCCGCCCACTGGGTTGTGGCTGGCCCCGCCCCTGGTTGTTGGCCACGCCTCCAAGCCATTTGACTAATCCCCGCGGTTCTACTGACTGGCCCTGCCCCTTCCTGGTCACACCCCCCTCGATTGACAAGCGGCAGCGCTGCTGGCCACACCCCCACCTCTATGGCCCCGCCCCCAGCTCTACCTGGCTGCCAGTGCTGTGCTGCTGGCCCCACCCCCTCCCCCCCACCCCGATGGGGGGGGGGGGGTGACCCCAGCCTCCTGCTCCTCCCCCCCCAGAACAGGCCGCGCAGGTGAAGAAACTGCAGGAGCAGGAGAAGCGCCAGAAGGTTGAGTTCAGGAAGAGGGTGAGTGGAGGAGGGGCAGACCCCAAACAGCTGCCTGCCCCTCCCCCATGCCCGGGTTCCACCCACCCCCCCCAACATCTGGGTGCCCCCCTGTGGCACCTGAGTTCCCCCTCCCCCCATGCCTGGGTGCCCCTTCCCCCATGCTTTGGTGCCCCTCCCCCCAGCACCTTGGTGCCCCCCCCACCCGCAATGCCCGGGTGCCCCCCGATGCCTGGGTGCCCCTACCCCATACCTGTGTGCCCCCCCCAGCACCCAGGTGCCCCCTCCTCCAGCACCCGGGTGCCACCCCCCGATGCCTGGGTGCCCCTCCCCCATGCCCAAGTGCCCCCCAATGCCCAAGTGCCCTCCCCCATGCCTAGGTGCCTCCCCCGCACCCGGGTGGCCCCCCCATGCCTGGGCACCTCCCTGGCACCCAGGTGCCCCCCCCCGACGCCTGGTGTCCCCCCCCAGATGGAGCAGGAGGTTTCCCAGTTTATCCAGGCTACTGGGGAGCCCCGGCGCCGCTTCCAGCCCATGAACAAGATTGAGAGGAGCATCCTGTGAGGGGGGGCTGGGGGGCACTGGGGGGGCCATAAGGGGGTAGAGGGGGGCACTGGGGGATACTGGGAAGGCACTGAGAGGGTGGAAGGAGGGGCTATGGGGGCACTGGGGAGTATAAGGAATAGCAAGGGAGCACTGGGAACATTGCGGGGGTCACTGCGAGGGCACTGGGGACACGGGGGGGCACTAGGAATACTGAGGGAGCACTGGGGGGGTACTGGGAACAGTGGGGTGGTCGCTTGGAGGACACTGGGGACACTGAGGGGCTGCTGGGAGGGTACTGGGGTCATTGGGGGGACACTGGAAGGATGTTGGGGGTATTGGGGGGGGATGACATGGGGGGTAACTTGTACCTTGGGGCAGTTGGGGACTCTCACGGGGCACTGAGGGACCCCCCTGGGGACAGTGGGGGGGTCACCCCCCCCGGCACTGCCCCCCCCCCATGGCACTGCCCCCTTCCATGGCACTGACTTCCCCCCGCCATGGTGCTGGCCCCCTGCCCCGTGGCGCTGCCCCTTCCCCATGGCACTGCTGCCTGGTCCCAACCCCTCCCCCCCGCCCTGGCGCTGCCCCACCCCCCGCCATGGCGCTGACCCCCACCCAATGGCACTGCCACCCCTCTTCCCCATGGTGCTGACCCCCCCTGCCCCTCCCCCCAGGCATGATGTGGCCGAGGTGGCCGGGCTGACGTCGTTCTCTTTTGGGGACGACGAGGACAGTCGCTATGTCATGGTCTTCAAAAAGGTGGGGGGGGGGGGGGGGCGGGGGGGTGGGGCAGCGGATGGTGAGGGGACCCTAGCAGAATTTGGGGGTGGGGGTGGCAGGAGACCCCGGAGGGGAGACAGGGGATCCCAGGGGACAGTAAGGGGCGGGCATGGGGGGGGACACGGTTCCCCAGCAGATGGGGGGGGTGGGGCGAGTGGGATGACAAAGGACCCCAGGGAATTGGGAGGGGGAGATGACGGGGAGGGGGGGGCAGGGAACCCCAGGAGATGGGAGGGGCAGGGGAAGGGGGGCAGGGGACCCCAGGGAATTGGGGGAGGGCGGGTGACCCGGGGGGGAAGCAGGATGGTGGGTATGGGAGGGGTGACGTGGAGGGGAGCAGGGGACCCCAGGGCACAGTGATGGGGGGGCTTGGGGGAGGAGCAGGAGATCTTTGTGTCTGGGGTAGGGTGGGGGAGGGGCACACAGCGGCTGATGTCCTCGCAGGAGTTTGCGCCATCGGATGAGGAGCTGGAGGCGTACCGGCGGGGGGAGGAGTGGGACCCCGCCCGTGCCGGGGAGCGCCGCCGCCTACGGGTAGGCGGGGCCTAAGGGGGTGGGGCTGGGGTGGGGCCGGTGGGGCTGGGGCAGGGCCTGCGGGAGTGAGGCTGGAGGGCGGTGTCCGTGGGGTGGGGGTGGGACCTAAGGGTTTGTGGTGGGAAGCGGGGCTTAAGGGGGTAGGGTCTAAGGGGGTGTGGCTAGGAGGTGGGGTCTAAGGGGGTGGGGCTGAGGGCAGGGCCTAAGGGGTGGGATGGGGTGGGACCAGGGGGGTGGGGCGGGTGTGGTGGGAATCATGGGAAGCTGACACCGAAGGCGTGGGGTCTGGGGGTGTGTGGGTGTGGCTCTGGGTGGGGTGAGTGGGCGGGGCTTGTTGGAAAAGGGCTGGGGCTTTGGGTGGGGCTCAGTAGGCGGGGTTTGGAAAGGGGGTGGAGCTTGTGGGGTAGGGCTCTGTGTGGGGGGTTTGCTGCAAAAGGCATGGGGCTCAATGGGAGGGGCTGGTGTGGGTGCAGTAAAGGGGTGGGGCTTGTAGAGGCGGGGCTGGTGTGGGTGTGGCCTTGGGCGTGGCTCATGACTGCTGCCCTTCCCTCAGGAGCTGGCAGCCCAGCAGGAGGAGGCGGAGCTCCAGCGTGGCCCCGCCCCCCCCGGCCCCCCCACCGATTACAAGGACAAATACCGGCACCTGATTGGCTGCGACGCCGCCAAAGCTGCCGCCCGCACCATGGAGGCCAACAAAGCCTATGGCTGTGGTAAGGGGGGGAGGGGCACACCTGGGGGTGGGGGAGGGGCTGGGGGTTCCCGACACCTGGGGGGCTGGGGGGGGGTCCCAGACACCTGGGTCCTCTCATGGGAGGGGTCTGGGTGGGGCTCGGATGCTTAGGGGTGGTCTGGGGGGGTCCCACCTGCCTGGGTTCTTTATTGGGGGGGTTCGGGGGTCCCAGATGCATGGGTTCTGTATCGGGGGGAGTCCCGGGGAGTCCTGGATGCCTGGGTCCCCTCTGGGGGGGGGTCCCGGATTTTTGCGTCCTCTGTAGGGAGGGTCTAGGGGGGTTCCTGGACACCTGAGTCACCTATGAGGAGGGGCGCGGGAGGGTCCTGTGTACACTGGTCCTTTATGCAGGGGGGGTCTGGGGGTGTCCTGGACACCTGGGTCCCCTGTGGGGAGGGTCTGGGGGGGTCCTGGGTAGATTGGTCCTTTATGGGGGGGGGTCTGGGGGGGGTCCTAGGTACCCGCGTCCCCTATGGGGGGGTGTCTGGGGGATTGAGACATCTGGGTCCTTGGGGGGGGGGGGGGGGCTGGGGGGGTGTCTTGGATACCTGGGTCCCCTATGGGTGGGCCTGGGGGTGTCCCGGTACGCCTGGCTCCCCTGGGGGGGGGTCCCAGCTGCCTGTGTCGTCCCCCCGACCCCCCCGTGCCCCCTCCCAACAGTGCCAGTGGCCAACAAGCGGGACACGCGCTCCATCGAGGAGGCCATGAACGAGATCCGTGCCAAGAAGCGGCTGCGGCAGGCGGGGGACGAGGGGGGGCCCGGGGGGGCTGCGCTCTGAGGGGGGGGAGCTGCGGCCCCCCCGGGGGGGTATTTAACAGTGTGAGTGAGGGGGGGGCACAGTAACACACAAGGCGGGGGGTCATAAAACTCCCGGCTCCCACCCGCGGCCCTGCATCTTTTTTTTGGGGGGGGGGGGGGCGGGGGGTCATGGGGGAGGGGGGGGTCATGGGGGAGGGGGGGGGTCCCAATGTCCCGTTGCACACCCACCCCCCCACCCCCGAGAAAAGAAAGATGATGAGTCGGGGCGTGTCGTGCTCCAGAGAGTTTACTGGGGGGGTTGGAGGGGTGGCCCCCACAGGGGGGGCTGTGGCGGTCTCTTTCAGGGCGGGGGGGGAGGGGCCCCGTCCTACTTGGCCTTGGGGTTCCTGAAGTTGCGCCCCGCGAACTTGGCCTTGTCCCCCAGCGCCTCCTCGATCCTGGGGGGGGACACACGGTGGGGAAGGGGAACATGGGGGGGGGGGGGGAGGGAGAGGGCATATGGGGACACACACATATTGGGGGGAGGGTCAGTGAGAGTACTGGGGGTCAAGGGGGGCAAACACAGCGTGAGGGAGTGGATGGGGGGGTCATGTGGGGTCAGTGGGGGGGTGGGGGAGGGGGGCAGACCCCAGGAAGGGCCCCAGAGGGGGGCATGGGGGGTAGGGGTGGGGACATGACAATGACAGCCCGGGGGGAGGGGCGTATGGGGGTGGGCTTGGGGGCCTCCCACCCCCCCCCCATGGGGGACACCCCCCTCCCAATTCCCCTGGGGGGGCACGGGGACATGTGGGGGGTGGGGGACATGGGGATATTTAGGGACACTGGGGGGGACACGGGGACATTTTGAGATGGGGGGGGACAGTTGGGGACATTTGGGGACATGGGGACACTTGGCACACATGGGGACATTTGGGAACACTCAGGACACAAGGGGGGGACACTCGGGAGGGATGCTTGGGGGGGGGACTTGGGGATGGGGGAACACGGGGACATTTGGAGACATGGGGGGGGACACGGGGAGGAGGGACGTGGGGGGACATGGGACACGGGATGACGACATGGGGGGATATTTGGGGATACTGGGGGGACACGGGGACATTTGGGGACAATCGGGGGGATACGGGGACATTTGGGGACACAAGAGGGGGCACTCAGCGGACAGGGGGTGGGGGGACACAAGGGGACATTTGTGGACTCAAGTGGGGGGCACTGGGTCACGGGGACATTAGGGGACACTCGGGGGCGCTCGGGGGGGGACACGGGGACATTTGAGGACACTCGGGGGGGGGACATGGGGGACATTTAGGGACACTCGGCGGGTGGGGGTGGGGCGATGGGGACCCCTCACCTCATCAGCTGGTTGTACTTGGCCAGGCGCTCGGAGCGGCAGGGGGCGCCCGTCTTGATCTGGGGGGGGGGGGGAACAAAACGGGGGGGGGGCGGTGACGGGGGTGTCGGGGGGGGTGGGGTGGGGGAGGGGGGGTGGGGGGGAGGGGCGAACCCACCTGGCCCGTGCAGAGCCCCACCACCAGGTCGGCGATGAAGGTGTCCTCGGTCTCACCCGAGCGGTGACTCACCATCACCCCCCAGCCGTGGCTCTGCGCCAGCTTGCACCTGGCGGGAGGAGGGGCTTGCACCAGGCTCGTGCACAAGGGGCCTTTGCACACACACCCCCACCGGGTGGGGGATGGGGGGGGGGGAGCTCTGGCACCCAGGGCCTCGTCCGAGGGGCCATGCACGAGGATTCACACGAGGGGCTTCATGGGTGGATTTGCACGAGGAGCTTTGCATGAGGGGCTTTGCACGAGGAGCCATGCACAAGGAGCTTTGCACGAGGGGCCATGCACGAGGAGCTTTGCATGAAGGGCCATGCACGAGGATTCACACGAGGGGCTTTGTGGCTGGATTCACATGAGGGGTTTTGCACGAGGAACTTTGCACAAGGGGCTTTGCACGTCGGGCCACGCACAAGGATTCACACATGTAGCTGGTGTATTTGCACGAGAGGTTTTGCACAAGGGGTTTTGGACAAAGGTTTTGACTGTGGGGCTTTGCATGAAGGGCCATGTACGAGGAGCTTTGCAAGGGGCCATGCACGAGGATTCACACAAGGGGCTTCACGGGTGGATTCACAGCACGCGGAGTTTTGCACAAGGGGCTTTGCACATCGGGCCATGCACAAGGATTCACATGAGGGTCTTAGCGGGTGTATTCGCACAAGGGGTTTTACACAAGAGGTTTTGCACAAGCGGTTTTGCACAAAGGTTTTGACTGTGGGGCTTTGCACCAGAGATTTGCACAAGGGGCTTTGCATGTCGGGCCACACGCGAGGATTCATACAAGGAGCTTAGCAGATGTATTTGCACAAGGGGTTTTGCACGAGGTGTTTTGCACAAGGGGATTTGCACGAGGGGCTTTGCACGAGGGGCCACTCATGAGAATTCACACAAGGGGCTTCACAGGTGGAATGGCACAAGGGGTTTTGCACGAGGGGGTTTACATAAAGGTTTTGACCGTGGGGCTTTGCACCAGAGATTTGCACAAGAGGCTTTGCATGAAGGGCCTTGCACAAGGAGCTTTGCACAAGGGGTTTTGCACAAGGATTTTGCCTGTGGGTTTTGCACAATGAAGGACCATGCACGAGAGGTTTTGCACAAAGATTCACACTAGGGATTTTGCACGAGGATTTGCACAAGGGGCTTTGCAGCTGGATTTCACATGGGATTTTGCACTAGAGGCTGTGCACAGGGGGGCACCACACACGAGGGGCTTTGCACCAAAGCTTTGCACAAGGGGGTTTGCACCAGGGGCCACGTGTGAGAAGCTTTGCACGATGAAGGTCCACGCATGAGGGGCTTTGCAGCAGAGGTTTTGCACAAGGATTTTCACAAGGGGGTTTGCGCCAGGGGTTTTGCACAAGGATTTGCACAACCTGCTTTGCACAAGGGGCCGTGCACAAGGATTCACACCAGGGGCTTGGCAGGAGGATTCACCCCAGGGGCCATGCACGAGGGGCTTTGCACGAGGGGCTTGGCGGGTGGATTTGCACGAGGGGCTTTGCACGAGGACTCACGCCTGGATGGACTCGCTGACGGAGCCGATCTGGTTGACCTTCAGCAGGAGGCAGTTGCAGGCACGGAGCTCGGCCGCGCGCTGGATGCGCCGGGGGTTGGTCACTGTCAGGTCGTCCCCCACCACCTGGATGGGCACCTGCGCCACGAAGCGCTGCCAGCCCTCCCAGTCGTCCTGGTCAAAGGGGTCCTCGATCGACACCACTGGGGAGGGGGGGGTAACCACATCACCCAGTATGGACCAGTACAGACCAGTCACCTCCCAGTACCGGGAGACAGCTGGCTTCCAGCCCCTGGCCCTCATTCACAGCCCTATACGAGCCACTGGAGAATCCCCACCTGCCTTCCCAGGCCCTCCTGGTCCCCTCCCAGTGCCTCTCAGTGCCTTTCCAGTCCCTCCTGGTCCCTCCCAGTCATTCCCAGTGTCCCCCAAGTTCCTCCCAGTCCCTCCCAGCCCCTTTCAGCACCCTCCCAGCACCCCCCCAATCCCTCCCAGTGTCCCCCAGTCACTCCCAGTCACTCCCAGTGTCCCCCAGACCCTCCCAGTCCCTCCTCATGTCCCCCCAGTGTCCCCCCAATCCATCCCAGCACCCCCCCAGTCCCCCCCAGCCCTCTCCCAGTCCCTCCCAGCACCCCCCCAGTCCCTCCCAGCATCCCCCCAGTCCTTCCCAGTCCCTCCCAGTTCCCCCCCAGTTCCTCCCAATGCCCCCCTAGTCCCTCCCAGCACCCCCCAGCCCCTCACCCCCCCTCCCAGCCCCCTCACGGTCCCCCCCAGTCCCTCCCAGTTCCTCCCAATGACCCCGAGTCCCTCCCAGCGCCCTCCCAGTCCCTCCCAATGCCCCTCTAGTCCCTCCCAGTGCCACCCAGCACCCCCCGAGTCCCTCCCACTCCCCTCCCAGCCCCCTCATAGTCCCCCCCAGTCCCTCCCAGTGCCCCCAGTCCCTCCCAGTGCCCCCCCCTCACCGGGGTAGTCCTTGATGAAGCCCTGGTAGAGCTGCCCCAGCTGCTCCCCCGTGATGAGGCGCTGGGGGTCCGGGGGGGATTTGAAGTCCAGGTCGTAGCGCCCGTCGCGATAGAACTCAGAGGCTGCCACGTCCATCCCGATCACCACCTTGTCAGGGTACCCCGCCTGCCCGATGGCTGCCTTCAACAGCTCCAGTGCTGGGGGGGGGCCTCCGGCGCTCAGGGTGGGGGAGGGGCACCTCCACATCCCCCCCACCCCTCATCCTCCCACCCCCACCCCCCACATCCCACTGGGCGCCCAACCCCACGTCTCCCCCATCCATCCCAACCCCCAGCTCCCCTGCAGCCAAAGGTGGACACGGGTGTCTGGGTGCGCCCCCCCCCCCCAGGCATCTGGGGCTCCTGCCCTTTCCTGCCCCTCCCCCACTGCCCCCGTAGCCTTTCTCCAGTTACGGCCGCGGCGACTAATTCTGGAGTTGACCCCGAAACCCAACGCCAGGGTGGGGGGTTGGGGTGGAGACCAGGCTATAAATAGCTTTAAGCCCCCCACCCACGGGTGGGGGATGGGCAGGCGAGGCCCCGGGCGCCCCGGGGGTGGCCGCTACCTTCGTTATTCTCCAAGATGTTGGGGGCGAAGCCACCCTCGTCCCCCACGTTGGTGGCGTCTTTGCCGTACTTGGCCTTGATGACGCCCTTGAGGCTGTGGTAGACCTCGGCGCCAATGCGCATGGCCTCGCGGAACGACCCCGCACCCACCGGCAGCACCATGAACTCCTGCATGGCCAGCTTGTTCCCCGCGTGCGACCCCCCATTGATGACGTTGAAGGCCTGGGGGCAGGGGGGGCAGGGGCAGAGCTTCACTCATCCCCCCCCCAGCCAAGACCCAAGGGTCCCCCCCGCAAAAAAAGTCCAACCCCCAAGACCATCCATGACCCAATGACACCCCCTCCCTGCGACCCCAAGGACCCCATGATGACTCCCCAGGCCCAACAGGACTCCCCTCAGTGCTGTGGGGGCCCCAAGACCCAACCACCCCCTCCACGACCCCCACAACACCCCCCAATCCCAATGGCACCCCCCAAGACCCAACTGACACCCCCAAAAACCCAACCACAGCCCAAAAATCTTGACGGGACTCCCAAGACCCATCTGACTCCCCCCAAGACCCAACTGACCCCCCCCCCAAACCCAACCACATCCCAACAACCTCAACAGACCCCCCCAGAGACCCAACTGACCCCCCCCCAAACCCAACCACACCCCAACAACCTCAACAGACCCCCCAGTGACCCAACTGACCCCGCCAAAACCAAACCACACCCCAACGGGCCCCCCCAAAGACCCCCCAAAAGCCAACCAAATCCCTCAAAACCCAACGCAGTTGCCCAACCCACCGCCCGCCAAAGACCCCCCAACTCACCCAGCCCCTCACCCCCCCCAACTGCCCCCCTCCCCGGGGGGCCCAGGTGGTACCGGCACGGGCAGGATGAGGTCGGCATTGCCGGCGAGGTCAGCAATGTGCCGGTAGAGTGGGACACCCTTCTCGGCCGCACCGGCCTTGCAGACAGCCAGTGACACCCCCAGGATGGCATTCGCCCCAAATTTAGCTAGGGAGGGTGAGGGGGGGTGAGGGGGGGACACCCCAAGGTATCTGGGGAGGGTAGTGGGTGGGGGAGGGGGACGGGAGCTCACATTTGTTCTCAGTGCCATCCATGTCGATCATGAGCTTGTCGATCTTCTCCTGCTCCACCACGCTGATTTTCTAGGGGGTGGGGGCGAGGGATGGTGTAGGGCAGGAGTTGGAGGGTCAGACCCCCAACTTCCCCCAAAACTGTCCCCAGCTTCCCCCCCCAAGACCCACCTTCTCTACCAGAGCTGGGCCAATGGTCTTGTTGATGTGCTCCACAGCCTTCAGCACACCTGGGGGAAGGGGGGGAGGCGGAGGGGGTCAGGGGCATGACCTCTGACCTTAGAGTGTCACCCTCCCCCAATGGGGTGGCACTAGGTTGGGGGGCAGGGGACTGGGGGGGGTTCCTGGGAGGGTCAGTTGGGTCTTGGGGGGCCCAGTTGGCTCGTTGGAGGGGTTGCTAGCCTTTGAGGGACCCAGCTGGGTCTTGGGAGTGGTGTTGGGTCTTGGGGGGCCCAGTTGGGTCTTTGGGGGTCCCAAGTGGGTCTGGGGGGGAAGTGTTTGGTCTTGGGGGGCCCACTTGGGTCTTTGGAGGGGTCGTTAGGCTTTGAGGGACCCAGCTGCGTCTTGAGGTGGGTCAATGGGTCTTTGGGGGTCCTTGTTGGATCTTGGGGGTGGGGGGGTTTGCTGAGTCTTGGGGGGCCCAGTTGGGACTTTGGGGATCTGGAGTGGGTCTGGAGGGGAAGTTTTGGGACTTTGGGGACCCAGCTGGGTCTTGGGGCATCCTAGTTGGGTCTTGGGGGTCTTGTTGGGTCTTGGGGGGGGTTGCTGGGTCTTGGGGGGGGCAGTTAGGTCTTTGGGGGTGTTATTGAGCTTTGGGGGGCCCAGTTGGGTCTTTCGGGGTCCCGAGTGGGTCCGGGGGGGGAAGTGTTTGGTCTTGGGGTCCCAGTTGGGTCTTTGGAGGGGTCGTTGGGCTTTCAGGGACCCAGCTGGGTCTTGGGGTGGGTCAATGGGTCTTTGTGGGTCCTGGTTGGGTCTTGGGGGGGTTGTTGGGTCTTATGGGACCCAGTTGGCTCATTGGAGGGGTCTTTGGGCTTAGAGGGACCCAGCTGGGTCTTGGGGTGGGTCAATGGGTCTTTGGGGGTCCCAGCTGGGTCTTTGGGGGTCCTTGTTGGGTCTTGGGGTGGTTGCTGAGTCTTGGGGCACCCAGTTGGGTCTTTGGAGGAGTCACTGGGCTTTGAGGGACCCAGCTGGGTCTTGAGGGGAGTCAATGGGTCTTTGGGGGTCCCAGCTGGGTCTTTGGGGGTCCTGGTTGGGTCTTGGGGGGGGGGGTGCTGGGTCTTGGGGGGCCCAGTTGGGTCTTTGGAGGGGTTGTTGGGCTTTGAGGGACCGAGCTGGGTCCTTGGGGGTCCTGGTTGGGTCTTGGGGGGGTTGTTGGGTCTTACGGGACCCAGTTGGCTCATTGGAGGGGTCGTTGGGCTTTGAGGGACCCAGTTGAGTCTTGGGTGGGGGGTGTTGGGTCTTGGGGGGGGTCCAGTTAGGTTTTTGGAGGGGTTGATCAGCTTTGGGGGGCCCAGTTGGGTCTTTGAGGGTCCCGAGTGGGTCTGGAGGGGAAATGTTGGGTCTTGGGGGGCCCAGTTGGGTCTTTGGAGGGGTCACTGGGCTTTGAGGGACCCAGTTGGGTCTTGAGGGGGGGTCAATGGGTCTTTGGGGGTCCTGGGTGGGTCTTGGGGGGGTCTCGGCTGGGGCTTGGGGGGTTGCTGGGTCTTGGGGGGCCCAGTTGCCTCGTTGGAGGGGTCATTGGGCTTTGGGGATCCAGTTGGGTCTTTGGGGGTCCCAGTTGGGGTCTGCAGGGTCTGGGGAAGCCAATGGGGTCTGTGGTTGGGTTCGGGGGGGCCTGTTCACACCCCTCCCCCCCCCCGCACCCCCCCTCCCCCCACCTTTGCCCAGGTAGCGGCTCTTGTCACCATCCCGCAGCTCCAGTGCCTCATGGATGCCAGTGGAGGCGCCGCTGGGGACGGCGGCCCGGAAACGCCCTGGGGGGGGGGACGACAGGAGCGTGACACCCCCCACCCCCCACCCCGTGTCCCTTCATGGCCCCCACAGCCCCTCCCCCACCCCTGAGGTCCACCCACGTCCCCCTGTCCCTGTGGCACCCCCACATCCCCAATGCCCCATCACAACCTTGAGGGGACACCACGTCCCCCCACGTCCTCCCATGATCCCCCCCACCCCCGTAGCCTCCCACATCCCCCCACATCCCTATGGCCCCCCAAGCCCCCCCACATCCCCATGGCCCCCCCAAGTCCCCCCCAAGCCCCCCCACTTCCTCCCAGGCAGCCCCCACATCCTCCTATGGTCCCCCCAAGTCCCCCCACATCCCCATGGTCCCCCAAATCCCCACCCCAACCTTGCTGTCCCCCCCCCTTCCCTCCCCCCCCCCGCACCCTTGGCGGTGTGGAGGTCCACCTCCACCGTGGGGTTCCCCCGGGAATCCAGGATCTCCCTGGCCACGATCTTCTGGATGGACATGGCTGGGGGGTGGGGGGAGGGGTCAAGGGTGGGGGGACCTGAGGGGGGACCCAGGCAGCTGCATGACCGTGACCCGGCCCCAGCCCCGCTCCAGCCCCCCAGGGGACCCAGGCGGGTGGGGGTCAGCCCCCCGGCTGCTGCCCAGTGAGGGGACCCAGCTATTGGGGTGACCTTGACCTGACCCCAGACCCCCCCCATCCCCCAGGGGACCCTGATGCCCGGGTGACCCCTGACCTGACCCCAGAGACCCCCCCAGGGGACTCTGATCTCTGGGTGACCTTGACCTGACCCCAGCCCCCTCCCAGGGGATCCTGGTGCCCGGGTGACCCCTGACCTGACCCCAGAGACCCCCTCCCAGTTGACCCTGATCTCTGGGTGCCCCCAGCCCCCCCGGGGACCCTGAGCTCCGGGTGACACCGCCCCGACTCCAGACCCCCCAGCCCACATCCCTGACACCCCCCCCCCCCTTACCGATGGCTCTGGCTGGGCCGTGCCCCCCGGGGGTCCCACCGATATTTATGCCCATCCCCCGCCCCCTCCCCCGCCCCCCCCAGGGACCGGGGACAAGTTCAAGGCCCCCGGGGGGGAGAGGGTGACACAGCCCCTGGTAGGGGGGGGCGCAGCCCACCCGGGCTGGTGGCACTTGCGGATGGTCCCTAGGCGGCCCCGCCCCTCCCCCCCCCCGGGTATTTTTAGCCCCTCCAAAGGTCTCGGGGAAAGGACACGGTAACATGAGCCCCTCCCCCCACCCCCCCCAGCCGCGGGGTCCCCGCTTTTGAGGGGGAGAGGCTGGAGCGCCGCCTGGCGGCTGTTCGGGGGGCAGCACCGGCACTATGGGGGCCACACGGGAGGGGGAGGATGGGCCCTATGGGGCCCATAGGGGATGTGGGCTGGATGTGCCCTATGGGGTCCATAAGGGAGGGGGGAGGATATGCCCTATGGGGCCCATAGGGGATGAGGAGGTGCCCTATGGGGCCCATAGGAGATGGGGGGGGGATGTGCCCTATGGCAGCCATATGGGATGGGGATGTGCCCTATGGGGCCAATAGGGGATGGGGGGTGTGTGTGCCCTATGGGGTCCATAAGGGAGGGGGGGGATGGGCCCTATGGTGCCCATAGGGGATGAGAGGTGCCCTATGGCGCCCATGGGGGATGGGGGGATGTGCCCTATGAGGCCCATATGTTGTGAAATGGAAAAGTCTTATGGGGCCCATAGGGGTTCAGGGAGGGGTTTAGCCCTATAGGGCCCATAGGGGACGTGTGGGGGGCGTTCAGTCCTATGGAACCTATAGGGGATGGGGGCGTCAGCCCTATGGAGGCCACATGGCGTGGTGGGCTCTGCCCCTATACGTTCCATAGGGGATCAGGGGATGGGTCCTACAGGGCTCATGTGGGGGGAGGGGACACAAGGCCCATGGGGCCCACAGTGGACCGGTGGGGGGGAGGGGGGTCAGCCCTATGGGCCCCATAGGGGATGGGGGGGGGGGCGGGAATGTGCCCTGTGGGGCCCCTAGGTTGTGGAAGGGAAAAGACTTATGGGGCCCATAGGGGACTGAGGGAGGTTCAGTCCTATGGGACCTATAGGCGATGGGGGTGTGTGTGTGTGCTCTACGGGGCCCATAGGATATTGAGGGGGGGGATGTGCCCTATGGGACCCATAGGGGAGGGGGGAATGTGCCCTATAGGGCCCATAGATTGTGGAGGGGAAGAGTCTTATGGGCCCCATAGGGGTTGGAGCTTGGTGGTGGTGTCAGCCCTACGGGACCTATAGAGGATGGGGAGGGTTCAGCCCCATGGAGGCCACATGGCGGGGGGTGGGGGGGTGTCTCTGCCCCTATAGGCCCCATAGGGGATGGGGGGATGGGTCCTACAGGGCTCATGGGCGGGGTGGGGGGGGGGGGGGGACGGGACACGAGGCCCATGGGGGTGGGTGGGGGGTTCAGTCCTATGGGGCCCATAGGGGCCGGGGGGGGGGGGGGGGGGGGGGGGGGGGTGGGGACGAGCCCTATAGGGCCCGCAGGGCCGGGGGGAGGGGCGGCGGCTCTGACCACTTCCTCGGGAAGTTCCCACCGGTGGCGGAGGGGGGAGGGGCGGGCCCAGGCGTCTGGGTCCCTCGGGGCGGGGGGAGGGGGCGAAGCCCACCCCGGGCCCGATTCTGGGGGTCGCGGCGGCCCCCGCCCCACACACCCCGCTGGGATTTACCACCCCCCTCCTCCCCCCTCCCCCGCAGCAAGGGGCCGCGGGACCCCTCCCCCCTCCCCCCCGCCCCCCCCCGGGGGCAGGAAGTGAAACCACCGCCCCTCCCCCCCCCGGAGGCTGAGTCAAACCCGCCCCGCAGCGCGCGGGAGAGCGCGGGACAGGCCGGGGGGGAGGGGGCACACGACACAAGGGGGGGGGGCTTTGGGGGGTGTGTGTCCTTGCACGAGGGGGGGTCCTTGTACAAGGGGAGGGGTCCTTGCACGAGGAGGGGGGGTCTTTGCACGAGGACTACATTGCACGGGAGTGGGCCTTGCACGGAAGGGGGGGGCCTTGCACGGGGGGTGTGTCACTGCCCGGGCGGGGGCTGCACTGCCGGGGGGGGCATTGCCCCGGGGGGGGGCACTACCCTGGGGGGCTTTCCCGCCGGGCCCCCCCCAGCCCCACTTACCTCCCCCCGGGATCCCCCACTTGGGGGGGGGGAGGGGTATTTCCTGGGCAGGAGGGGGTGGGGCCACACCCGCGCTGTTGGGGGGGAGGGGGCGTATTAACAGGGGAGGGGGCGTAGTAACGGGGGTGTTCATAATAAACGGGGGGGGGGTCGTAATAAACAGGGGGTTCATAGTAACGGGGAGCAGGGGTCGTAATAACGAGGGAGGGCAGGTGTAGAAACGGGGGGGTGTAATAATGGGGGTGTTCATCATAAGGGGGGATCGTATTAACGGGGGGTTCGTAATACCGGGGTGGGTTCGTAATAATGGGGGGGTCGTAATAAACGTTCATAGTAACGGGGGGGAGCAAGGATCGTAATAACGAGGGCGGGTGGGTGTAATAACGGGGGGGTCGTACTAACGAGGGGGGTTCATTGTAAGGGGGGGCTCGTAATAACGGGGTGGATTCATAACAGCCGGGAAAGGGGGGGCTGTGTCGTAATATCGGGGGGGTCGTAATAAACGGTGGGTTCACAGTAACGGGGGGCAGGCGTTGTAACAACGAGGGGGGGCGGCTGTAGTAACAGGGGGGT
>NW_023618244.1:0-48386 GCF_015220075.1 Falco rusticolus | reverse complement strand
GGTGGCACTCACCCCGTGTCCCCCGCTGTCCCCTGCTGTCCCCAGGTCCCCGAGGGGCAGGTGGTGATGCTCTCCTTCCGCGTCTTCGACCTGGAGCCGGACCCGCTGTGCCGCTTCGACGCGCTGTCGGTGTTCGGGGGTCACGGGCCGGGGGCTCCGCTCCTGGGGCGCTTCTGCGGCACCTTCCGCCCGGGGGCGCTGCTGGCCCCGGGGCACCGGGCGCTGCTGCGGATGGAGAGCGACGGGGCCAGCGCCGGCCGCGGGTTCCTGCTCTGGTTCAGCGCCGGCCTCCCCCCGGCGCGCGGTGAGGACCCCCCACCCCCACTGGCACCGCCGGCAGGCAACAGGGACGCCCCCCAACCCCCCGGGGGCACCCCCAAACAGCACCGGGCACCCACGACCCCCCCCGGGCAGCCCTGAACCACCCTGGGGTCCTCCAAGGTCCCTGGGGTCCCTCAGACTCTCCTAGGGCACCCCCAAACACCCTGGGGTCCTCCAAACCCCTGGAACCTACAAACCACTCTGGGGTCCCCCAAATTCCCTGGGGCACCCCCAAACCACCCTGAGGTCCTCCAAACACCCTGGGGTCCTCCAAGGTCCCTGGGGCACCCCCCAAACCGCCCTGGGCACCCCTAAACCACCTTGGGGTCCTCTAAGGTCACTGGGGCACCCCCAAACCCCCTGGAACCTACAGACTACTCTGGGGCACCCCAAAACCCACCCTGGGCACCCCCAAAGCCTCCTGGGGTCCTCCAAGCTCCTTGGGGCACCCCAAAACACCCCCAGGGACCCCCCAAACACTCTTGGGGTCCTCCAAGCTTCCTGGGGTCCTCCAAGATCGCTGGGGGTCCCCAAACCCCAGGGACACCCCCAAACCACTGTGGACCCCCCCAAAACACCTATGGCCCCCCACCACCCCCCCCATGGACCCCCCAAGCCTCTGCAGGCCCCCAAATCCCCAACCCCCCCCCCGAAAACCATGGACACCCCCCAAAATGCCCATGGTCCCCCCTGAACCCCATTATTCCTCTCCCAACCCCCCAAACCCCCATGGAGCCCCCCAAAACCCCTTATGCCCCCCCAAATCCCCCCATGGAGCCCCCCCAAAACTCCATGGCCCCCAAAAGCCCTCTAGACCCCCCCCCAAAGCCCACCAGCCCCCTTCAAATCCCTATAGCCCCCTGCAAAAGCCTGTAGCCCCCCAAAACCACCGTGGAGCCCCCCCAAACCCCCTTATGTCCCCCCCAAACCCCCCTGGACCCCCCCCAGATCCCTCTATGGACCCCCCCAAAACTCCACGGCCCCCTAAAACCCCACAACCCCCCCAACTCCCCCCCCAGCTCCCCACAAATCCCTATAGCCCCCTGCAAAACCACCATGGAGCCCCCCAAATCTCCATGGAGCCCCCCCAAACCCCTATGGACCCCCCCAAAACTCCACAGCCCCCTAAAACCCCACAGCCCCCCCCCCCAGCAGCTCCCCACAAATCCCTATAGCCCCCTGCAAAAGCCTGTAGCCCCCCAAAGCCACCATGGAGCCCCCCCAAACCCCTATAGCCCCCCTAAAACGCCATGGAGCCCCTAAAACCCCTATGGACCCCCCCAAAGCTTCACGGCCCCCTAAAACCCCCCAGCCCCCCCCCCCCCAGCTCTCCACAAATGCCTATGCCCCCTTGCAAAACTCTGTAGCCCCCCAAAACCCCCCTGTAGCCCCCCCGGAGCCCCCCCAAAACCCCCCACGACTCCCCCAAACCTCCGTGCCGCCCCCCCCCAGCCCAGCCCAACCCTCAGGACCTTTTGCAGGGTCCCCCCACGGACGGCGGCGTTCGGGGGTTAATAATAAACCCCATTTTTTCGGGGAGTCCTGGCACTATTTTGACGGTGAGTATGACCCCCCCCCCCCCCAATAAATTATAAAAGCACCCCCGGGGGGGGGGTCTTGCACCCGAAAAATCCCTCCCCCCTCTTCCTACCTCCTCCTCGGGTGGTTTTGGCATTGCCCCCCCCCCCCCCCTTAATCCATATTTCTTCATCCATATTTTGGGGGGGGGGGGGGTGTCTGATGAGAAAGGGGATGCCGGCGGTGCAGGGGAAAAAAAAAGGGTGGGGGTGTGTCAGGGTGTGTGCCCCCTCCCTAAAATTTTTTCTCCCCTCCCCCCCCCCAGAGCATCAGTATTGTGGGGGGCGACTGGAGAAGCCCCAAGGGAGCCTGAAGACCCCAAATTGGCCAGAGGAGAATTATCCCCCCGGGATCAGCTGCTCCTGGCACATCGTGGCACCCCCCAGACAGGTTTTTTTGGGGGGGGGATCTCGGGGGGGGGGTCTAGGGGGTTGTTGGGAGGGGTCAAGGGCTGATGTGGGGGGGGTTTGTGTCCCCCCAAAGGTGGTGGAGCTGAGGTTTGGGAAGTTCGACGTGGAGCCGGACCCCCACTGCCGCTACGACTACGTGGCAGTTTATGAGGGGGGGGAGACGGACGACGCACGGAGGGTGGGCAAGTTCTGCGGGGAGGAGACCCCCGGGTGAGATGCAGACACCCCCCCGCCCCAAATTCCCCCCTCCCCATTTAGGGGGACCCCCCCCAGACTGATCCCCCCCACCCCCAAACCTGCCTGAGCTTCCTTGAAAACAGCCTGGCCCCCCAGACTAGCCTGACCCCCCCCCAAACCAGGCTTACCCCCCCCCCCCCAAACAGTCTGCCCTCCCCCCAAACCAGTTTGACCCCCCCCCCAACCCCCCCTGGACACCCCCCGACCCCCCCTGGACTCCCGCAACTCACCCTAGACCCTCCAACTCCCCCCGGACCCCCCCTCACCCCCCCCGGACTCCCCATGACCCCCGGACCCCCCTAAACACCCCCAGGACCCCCCTGACCACCCCAAACTCCCCCTGGACCCCCCCAAACCCCCCTTGGACCCCCTCTGACTCCCCCAATCCCCCCCTGGAGCCCCCCTGCCCCCCCCCAACACCCCTGGACCCCCCCAACCACCCCCAGGACGCCTCCCGGACCCCCTCAAATATTCCCAGGACCCCCTCTGCCCCCCCCCCAATGGCCCCCCCCGGCCCCCCTTTGACCCACACCCCCCCCCCCCGGCCCCCCTCTGACCCACCCAACCCCCCCCTGGACCCCCCTAAACACCTCCAGGACCCGCTCTGCCCCCCCATCCCTCTCCTGGACCCCACTCTGACCCCCCCAAACCCTCTCTGGAGCCCCCCAGCCCCCCTCTGACCCCCCCCATTTCCCCCCCCCCCCAGCCCCATCATCTCCTCCAGCCACGAGCTGCTGGTTCAATTCGTCTCCGACCTGAGCGTGACAGCCGATGGCTTCTCCGCCACCTACTCGATCCGGAACCGGGATGGTGGTGACCCCAGCCCGGAGCCCCCGAACCCCAAAACTAAAGGGGGTACCAAAGGGAACCCCCCCCCCGGCCCGAAACCGGTGACACCGGCTGCCCCCGTCACCATTCCGGCCACCCCCTGCCCGCAGCGGTGCCGGCGGAGTGGGACGCTCCAGAGCAACTTCTGCAGCAGTGATTTTGGTAGGGGTCCCCCCAAAAAATAGTGGGGTATGGGGGGGGGAGGAACCCCGAAAATGGGGGTACAGGGAGGGGGGAAGCTGAGGACCCCCCAAAGGTGGGGTATGGGGGGGCTGAGGACCCCTGAGAATGGGGTAAAGGGTAACGGGCTGAGGACCCCCTAAAATGGGGGTGCAAGGAGGGGAGGGGCTGAGCACCCCCCAAAGGTGGGGTATGGGGTGGCTGAGGACCCCCGAGAATGGGGTAAGGGGTAACTGGCTGAGGACCCCCAAAAGATGGGGTACAGGGATGGCTGAGGACCCCTTAAATGGTGGTGCAGGGAGGGGGGTGGCTGAGGACCCCCCAAGATGGGGCATAGGGACAGTTGAGGACCCCCTAAAATGGGGGTACAGGGAAAGGAGGGGGTGCTGAGGATGCCCCAAACCTGGAGTAGGGGGGCGGGGTGAGGTTTTGGGGTGTCTCATCTGCTCCCCTGTCCTGTGCCGCCAGTGCTGACCGGGACGGTGAAGTCGGTGTCGCGGGGCCCCCCCGAGGAGGGGGGCTGGGCGGTAGTCTCCATCCTGGGCCTCTACAAATCGGGGGGCCTGGGGGTACCCCAACCCCCCAAGGGGGCCACCCTGCGCCTCCAGCTGCCCTGTCGCCTCTGCCCCGTCCTCAAGAAAGGTGGGTGCGAAATGGGGGGGGGGGATGAGGACCCTCAAAGATGGGGTATGGGGATGGCTGAGGACCCCCTAAAATGGGGGTACAGGGAGGGGGGAGGCTAAGGACCGCCCAAAGATGGGGTACAGGGAGGGGGGAGGCTGAGGACCCCCCAAAGATGGGCTACAGGGGTGGCTGAGGTCCCCTAAAATGGGGTACGAGGGGGCTGAGGACCCCCTAAAATGGGGGTACAGGGAGGGGGGAGGGTGAGGACCCCCCCAGAGATGGGGTTCAGGGGTGGCTGAGGACCCCCTAAAATGGGGGTACAGGGAAGGGGGTCTCTTCACCTCTGTATCCTGACACCCCCCCCCCCCCAAATTTCTTCCAGGCTCCAGCTACATCCTAATGGGGCGGCTGGGGGGGGATGGGGGGGCCACGCTGCCCCCCGACGCCTTCGTCGTCCCCTACCGCCAGCAGCAGCAGCAGGTTTTGGGGAACCTCAGCAAGAGGCCGTGTCGGGGGACCCCCTGAGACCACCCCTCCGTGGACATCCCCCCCCAAATTACTTCCTCCCCCCCCCCCTGCAAATAAATGGTGCAGAGCTGGATGGGAGGAGTGATAGGGGAGGGGCGGGGGGGGGGTGGCGCTGGAAGGCCCCTCCCCTCTGGGTGGGTGGCAGAGCACCCATCCCCCACGGTGGAGGCTGAGGGGTGGGGGGACCCCAGCACACACCCCCCCCCTTAAAACCCACAGTGAGGCTCCTTTAAGACTGGACAAGGGGGCGGGGTTTGAGGGTTGTGGGCGGAGCCTCATGGCTGGGAGGGGGATGGGCTTCCATGGAGGGATGGGTGGTGGCCACGGCATCTGGATGAAGGGGGGTGATGGGGGCGTGGCCTGCAATGGAGGGGCGTGGTCTATAGTGGACAGACGTGCCCTCGAGGGGTGCGGCCTGCAGGGAGGTGTGTCCTGCGGGGGGCGTGTCCTGCAGTGGAGGGGCGTGGCCTCTAGTGGAGAGGTGCGGGCAGAGCACCCATCCCCCACGGTGGAGGCTGGGGGGTTGGGCAACACCAGCAACACACACCCCCACCCCCCTTAAAACCCACGGTGAGGCTCCTTTAAGACCGGCCAAGGGGGCGGGGTTTGAGGGTTGTGGGAGGAGCCTGATGGCAGGGAGGGGGATGGGGGAATGGGGTCCCATGGAGGGGTGGGCGCAGGGCGGGGGAGGGGGGCAATGGCCTCTGGATGAAAAGGTGGGGGGGTGACGGGGGCGTGGCTTTGGGGGCGTGGCCTGCAGTGGGGCGGTGGTCTGCAGTGGGGGCGTGGCCTCTAGTGGAGGGGCGTGGTCTGCGGTGTGGGTGTAGCTTGCGGGGGGGCATGTTCTGCAGGGGATGCGTGTCCTGCAGTGGAAGGGCGTGTCCTGCGGTGGAGGGGCGTGGCCTCTAGTGGAGAGGCATGATCTGCAGTGGGGGCGTGGTCTGCAGGGGGCGTGGCCGTTAAACAGAGGGGCGTGGTTTCTGCAAGGAAGGAACCATGGCGGGAAGCATTCGGGATGCTGAGCCACCGACGGGCCTGGGGGAAGGGGGGCAGAGGGGGGTCTCGGTGCCCCCGGTCCCCCTGCAGTGGGAGTGAACCAGGGACGCTGGGGGGGGGGGACAGAGCCCCCCCGGAGGCAGCCACAGGGGCCTGGCTCGTCCTCGGCCCCCACCCCCCCGCTCCCCGCCAATCCCGGCGGCCTCACCGTCCTGTCCTGGTCCCCGCGGGTCGGGCGGCGGCGGCGCTGGGCTGGGGCTGGGTCGGCCGGGCATGGCGGGCCGGCTTAGCCCGCCCCCGCCACGCTTCAGCCCTCGCCATAGGTCGGGAGGGCTGTCGGTCTCCTTCCCCTTAGTGGGCGCTGCCTCTGAGTGGGCGCTTGGGGCTGTCAGTCTGTCCTGGAGTAGTGCCCGCCCTCCCCTGAGGGGAGGCTGCTTCTGATTGGCTGCCAGCTGGACAGGCTGCACAGGTGCGGTTCACCTGAGGGGGCGCTGCCTCTGATTGGCCGTCTGCGGCTGTCACTCTGTCCTTGCTTAGGGCCTGTCCTCCCCTGAGGTGATCTTGCCTCTGATTGGCCAGTTGGGGCTGTCACTCTGTCCTGGAGTAGTGCCCGCCGTCCTCTGAGGTGATCCTAGCTCTGATTGGCCGCCTGGGGCTGTAACCCTGTCCCTGTTTGGGACGGCACGCCCCCTGAGGAGAGGATGCCTCTGATTGGTCACCTAGGGGTATCACTCTTCCACTATTTGGGGACCACCCACCCCTGAGAGGAGGCTGCCTCTGATTGGCTACCTGGGCTGTCACTTTGCCCTTGCCTGGGGCCTGCCCTCCCCTTAAGGGAATGCAGCCTCTGATTGGCCACCTGGTCCGTCACTCTGTCCTGGAGCCGTGCCCGCCCTCAGTTTAGTTGACGTGACCTCTGATTGGCTGTCCTGCTCCCTCCATGGGTCAGGCAGCTTGTCAATCATTCACGTGCCACCCTCCAGCCAGGCGTGATTGGTGGAGCCGGCGCGTCCCGCCCTCCCGCGTTACTCACCCATTGCGAATCCACCTCTCCCGCAGGCCTCAAAGATTGATTGGTTGTTCACATATCAATCACGTGCGTGGCTGCCGCCTCCTTAAACGCGATTGGCTGTCCGTGGCCCAGGTTTCCCCACAGAGTAAGGGCGGATTTCACCCGGCGACTAGCTCCGCCTTCTCACTCGCCATTGGTGCACTCCATAACCCTCCGTTCCAACCTCTATGCTGTGATTGGCTGTGGCCGGGCAGGTAATTTGTTCCTTTCCGTAGGCGGTTGGTATTTCCGCCTGCCCGTCAATGTATAAAACTCTTTTCCGCTTTTTTTTTAAGTCGGCCACGCCTCCCCGCCTCCGCGCTCTCTGGTTGGCCGTCTCCCCGCGCTCCTCCCGCCGTGATTGGCCGCGGTGCTGGCCCCGCCCTTCCAGGGGCCGCCTCCGCGCGCGGCCGCGGACGGGCCCTCAGTCGCGCGGTGGCGCCCGCAGGGAGCGGAGCTGCCCCAGGGCCGGTGGCTCCGCCATGGCGGCGGGCGAGGCGGGGGTGGTGGCCGCGGAGCTGTTCCCACCGCTGCCGCCCCCCGGGGGCACAGGGACGGAACGAGCATTGGAGGAAGCGGCGGTGTCCGGTACCCTCAGCCTGGCCGGCCGCCGCCTGCGCGCTTTCCCGGTGGCTGCGGCGCGGCGGTGGGACCTCAGCGACACCACGCAGGCCGGTGAGGCCACGCCCCCTCCCTGACCACGCCCCCGGGCACCCCGGGCCACGCCCCCTCCCGCGCGGGGTGTGCGTGTCCCCTCTTCCCCCCTCCCAGCGTGGAAGCGACCCCGTAGCCCCCCACAGCTCCGTTCCCCGGGGGGTCCCCGGTGCCCTCCGTCCTCCTCCCGGTGCCCCTGGGCCTGGCTGTCCTCCGCAATCCTGAGGGGGGGTCCGTGGTGCCCCTCGCCCCCCCCCCCCTTTCCCCCTACTAGGAGCCCTGGGCCTGGGTGTTCCCCCCACTCCTGAGGGTGCGTCTCTGGTGCGCCCCCCTCCCCCCTTCCCCAGGGGCCCAGGGCCTGGCTGTCCCCTCCACACTGCAGCCCCCCACTCCTGAGGGGGGGTCCCCAGTGCCCCCCGCCCCCCTCCCCATGCCCCTGGGCTTGCTGTCCACTCCTGAGGGGGGTCCCTGGTGCCCCCCACCCACCCAGGACCCTGGTCCTGGCTGACCCCTCTGCACTGCAACCCCCCACTCCTGGGGGGTGGGTGGGGGGTGTCCGAGGTGCCTCCTGCCGCCCCCCCCCCCATCCCCAATCCCTCTCCCACCCCCCTCCACCGCACCCCCCCCCCACACACCCCCAACCTCCGGGGGTCCCCCCATTCCACCTGGGGCCCTTCGGTTCAATCCAGCCTTGGGGAGGGGGCTGGAATCTGTCACCCCCCATCCCAGGGGGTTAGCACAGATGCCCCCCCAAAAAAAAAGTGGGGGCCCTGGGGGTTCTTCCCCCTCCCCCACCGTCATCCCGGAAGCTGGAGTTTTCCTGGAGGCCAAATAAACACGGGAAGAGCCGGCAGGCCTGGTCCGGGCGGTCCTGCCTGCCTCAGTTTCCCCTTCCCAGCATAAAGGGGAGGGGGCACCAGCTCGGGGTGCCCACACCGTAGCTCTTCCCAGGTGGGGGGAGGAGTTGGGGAGACCCCCCCCCACCACCACCAGCTCCCACTCTGCTCTGGTTTCCCCTTCGGCTTCCCCTTCCTGGGGGGGGGGTTGGGGTGCCATCAGCCTCCCCAACACCATCCAGGCCTAACGAGGGGGGCTCAGCGCCTTGACACCCCCCGGTCCCGTCCCCGCCCCCCCCCATTTCAGCCCTTTCTCAGGGGAAGGGGGGAGTTGGGGTCCCCTTGTCACCGGCTCGTTAACACCCGGGTGGTCCCTGTCCCCTGCACTGCTGGGGGGGGTGGGCCTCTGTCCCATGGGGACCCCAGGGCTATGTGTACCCCTCCAGGCATGGTACCGGCTGGGGGGGGGGGCGGGGCAAGGGTTTTGGGGTGTCCTCTGTCCCCTGTGGCGTCTGGTTTCTATTGGGGACGGTTGATGGGTCCTGTCCCCATCCCTGGGGGTCCCCAACTGTCCCTGTCTTCCTCGAGGGTCCCATCCCTGGCCCTGGCACCTGGCACCCCCCATCCTTGAGGGTCCCCGGTGGTCCCTGTTGGTCCCCAGTGGTCCTTGTTGGTCCCCAGTCCCCCGTCCCCATCCCTGACTGTTCCCGGTGGTCCCTGTGAGTCCCCCGCCCCTGGTCCCCAGTGGTCCCCGTCGTTGGTGTTGGTCCCCTGTCCCCATCCCTGACTGTCCCCGGTGGTCCCCTCTCCCTGTGGGTCCCCTCTCCCCGGTGGTCCCGTGGTCCCCGGTGGTCCCCTGTCCCTGGTCCCAAGTGGTCCCCGTTGGTCCCCCATCCCTGACAGCCCCCCCTCCCTGTTGCTCCCCCTGTAATCCCCATCCTTGAGGGTCCCCGCTGGTCCCCAAAGGTCCCCATCCCCGCGGGTCCCCAAAGGGCGTGGGTCCCTTGTCCCCACCCGCCCCCATCCCCCCCCAGACCTCTCCCGTAACCGCTTCGGGGAGGTGCCGGAGGCCGCCTGCCGCCTGGTCTCGCTGGAGGCTCTCAGCCTCTACCACAACTGCCTGCGCAGCATCTCCCCCGCCATCGCCAACCTCCAGGCCCTCACTCACCTCGACCTCAGGTAAAAACCCCCTCCCCAGGGGGCTCAGAGGGGTCCGACCCCCCCCCCCCATCACTGCGTAAAACCCCCCCCCCTCCCCCATCAGCCGCAACCAGCTGAGCTCGCTGCCCCCCTGCCTCTGCCTCCTGCCCCTCCGCGTCCTCAACGCCAGCAACAACCGCCTGGCGCAGCTCCCCGAGAACATCGGGGCGCTCAGCGGCCTGCGGCAGCTGGTAAGGACCAGGGGACCCCCCCCCCCCAATTGCATTTCGCGTTGGCACCCCTCCCCCTTGTCACGCAGCTTCGTTAACTCCCCTCCCCCAGGACGTGGGCTGTAACGAGCTGCTGGTGCTGCCGGCCGGCATGGGGCAACTGAAAGCGCTTCGGGATCTCAACCTGCGCCGTAACCAGCTCAGGGTGCTGCCTGCAGGTGAGGGGGGGGCTTCAAAGGGGGGTTCTCAATGTGTGGGGGGGGTCCTGGTGAAACCCCCACCCTCCTTGTTTTGTCCCCAAGAGCTGTCAGAGCTGCCCCTGGTCCGTCTCGATTTTTCCTGCAATCGGGTGGTCACTATTCCCCGCTGCTACCGGCGTCTCCGGCACCTCCAAATCATCCTGGCTGATAACAACCCCCTCCAGTCACCCCCTGCCCAGGTGAGGAGGGGGCGGGGGGGGTCAGGGAGACCCCCAGGACCCCCCAAAACCCCAGCTGACACCCCCCCCCCCCCAGGTTTGCCTGAAGGGCAAAGTCCACATCTTCAAGTACCTCCATCACCACGCCGAGGCTGCCGCTGCTACCCGCACCCCCCCAGCATGGTAAAAGGGGTATCAAACAGGGGTCTCCACCCCCCGGGTTTTTTTTGGGGTGTTGCACCCCTATTTTGTTATTTTCTTTGTAATTTATCCCCCCCCCCCGCCCCGAACAGCCCGACGGATGAGCTCTGCCCGCTCCGGCAGCGCGGTGGGTTGGATTCTGGCTTCAACAGCGTCGACAGCGGCAGCAAACGGTGGTCAGGGAATGAGGTGGGATATGGGGGGGGGCTGGGGGGGATCTTGGGGTGCTGGGGGGGGATTGGGGGTGCCCCCCGCCCTAAAGACCCCCCCCCCACATACCCTTTTTGCCACTATTTTAGTCCACAGATGAGTTTGCAGAGCTGCCCCGGCAGCACGGGGAGAAGCGCAGCGGGGGAGGTGAGTGGGGGGGGAGGGCCATGCCCTACCCCGGGGACCCCCATGTCCCCCCCTCCGGGGGCTGCTGTCACCTCTTGGGGACCCACGTCACCCCCAGAGGGCTGGTGCCGTCCCTTGGGAGCCCCTGGGGGGTGGTGTCACCCCTTGGGGACCCCCTGTTGTCCCCCCCAGGCTGGTGTCACCCCTTGGGACACCCCCAGTCCCCCCCCAGGGGTTGATGTCACCCTGCCTCTCCCCCCCCCCCCCCTCCACAGCCGGTGACAGTGACCCGGAGCTGTTCGACTCTGTGGAGGAGGGGACCCCGCTGGAGGTGACAACGGTGACCCAGCCCCCCCCTCAAACAGTGGGGGGATGGGGGAGGGGTCCTCCAACCCTGCGACACCCCCCCCAAACCCCCCCTCCCCCCTTTACTTCCCCAGGAGCCCGGGGGCTCATCCCCAGGGGGTGACACCCCGGAGAAGGCGACAGGAGGCAGGTCAGTGGGGGGGGTGGGGTGGGGGAGGGGTGAAGGGGGGGGGAGGTTTCCGTGCTGACCCTCCCCCATCCCCCCTCAGGGTGGTCCCTGGTGCCTGGTGGGGGGAGGGGCGGCGGCGCCCCCAGAGTCTGGAGCTGTGGCGGGAGAAGGAGCGGAGGGACAGGTAGGGGAGGGGGGATGTGGGGGGGAGGGGGGATGTGGATGGGGGGGGAGGGGTGGGAGTGGGGATTGGGGTTGGGGTGGGGGTTGGGATCATGGAATGGGGACTGGGATTGGGGAGGGAGCACTGGGATTAGACGTGGGTGGGGGTGGGGGATGGGATGTGGACAGATCTGGGATACAGGGCAGTGGGGGGATGGGAACTGGGGATTGGCGAGCGGGCTTGGGACTGGGATTGGTGATGGGACTGGGATTGGGGATGGGGCCAGGACTGGGACTGGGCTTGGCGATGGGATTGGGTAAGGGCTGGGACTGGTAATGGGCCTGGGATTGGCAATGAGACCAGGACTGGGATTCGCAATGGGACTGGGATTGGCATTGGTGATGGGATTGGGACTGGGACTGACTGGGATTGGCACTGGGACCGGGACTGGGATCGGAACCAGGACCAGGACTGGGACCACGGTGGCTGCCCCCTCCCCCCCCAGCTCCCCGCGAGTGGCTGCTGCCCCCGCTGCTGCCACCCGGTGAGTGTCCCCCTGTCCCCACCCCCACCCCAGGGACCCCCCAGACACGGGGGTGGGGGGTGTCCTGCTAGTGACATCAGGGCCCCCTCCCCTCCCCCACAGCCACAGCACTCTCCCGCAGCAGCAGCCTAGAGTGATACTGGTGAGTACTGGCAGCGGAGGGGGGGGTGGGGGGGGGTGTGGTGTGTGTGGGGGGTGGGGGGGTGTGTGGGTGTGTGTGTGCGCGTGCGTGTGTGTGTCATCGTTGTCCCACACCATGCTAATTAGCAAATTACTATGCTAATTACATGCTAATTACTGCTCCTCCCTGCCCCCCCCCCCCCGGGGCCATGTAGGGTGCAGAGGAACCCCCGGCCCCCCCTGGGGCCCCCCCCCGGCTCCTTGGCCCACGGCGCCCCCAGACCCACCAGCTTCCTCTTCCGCACGGCCTCCTGCACCCCCAAACCAGGTAGGGCCCCCCCCGACCCCCCCTCCGTGTGACCCCAACCCCCATGTGACCCCAATCCAACACCACCTTGACCCCTCCCCCGTGCGACCCCTCCCCCAACCCCTTATGCAACCCAGACCCCCGTGACCGCCCTGTGTGACCCTGACCCCCCCATGCAACCCCTCCCCTTACCCCCCCATGTGACCCCCAACCCCCCCCCGTGCGACCCCGACCCCCGTGCAACCCCGACCCCCCTCCGGTGTGACCCTCCCCCCATGTAACATCCCCCACTTTTCCCCCCGCAGCCCCCCCCCGCCCCCCCGGACCCTGACGAGGGGGAGCTGATTGCTGAGATGCGCCAGGTATGGACAGGGCGGGGGGGGGTGTCTCCCTTCTCCTCCCTCTTTACTTTGGGGGGGGTCGGCTGGCACCGTCTCCCCCCCCCCTATTATTTTTAAAGGGGTGGAGGGGTATTTAAAGCCCCCCCCCCCATCCCCCCCCCCCCAGAGCCTGGAGTCGCTGCTGCAGCTGCGGCTGCCGGAGGCGCTGAGCGACCAGGAGCTGCTGCACCGTCTGGCCGCCCACCTCGTCCCCTCCCCCACCGCCGTGAGTCACCCCCCCACCCCTCCCCCAACCCCCCACCCCTCCCCCAACCCCCATTTTTTACCCTTCCCTCCCCCCAGCCCAAGTTGAGCCCTGCCAACCGCCGCCGCAACATCGAGAGCTGCCTCCAGGGGGCCCCCGAGGTACCGTTTTTAGGGGGGGAAGGGTTTTTAAGGGGGAGGGGGCCTGCACCCCTCCCCCACACTCACCCCACCCCCACCCCCACCCCCAGGTGAAGCCGCCCACTCCCCAGAATCCCCCCCCTCCCGGGGTCCTCGCTGGCTTCGCCCTCTTCTACGGCCTCGTCATGATGCTGCTTTACGCGGCTTATCACGCGCTCTTCGGCTGCTGAGGGGGGGGGCTTAATTAGGGGGGGCCTAATTAATCCAAATTAATTAGCATCCCCTCCCCCTCCCATCTTGTGCCTTAATGCTGGGGAAACAGGGATGGGGGAGGGGGGGCGGAGGGCTGAACACCCTCCCCTCCCCCCCCCCCCCCAGCCCCAGGGGGGGTAATACCCTCCTTTAATTATTAACAATTAATTATTATGTTTATTAGTGGTTTTAATTATTATAATGTATTATTATAATTATTATTCTAATTATGGAGAAACAACACCCCCCCCTCTTTAAATTATATTTGCTATATATGTGTTTCTGTGTGGTGTGTGAATATGGGGGGGAGGGGCAGCGCTTGGGGGGGGAGGGGCACCGCAAGGGGGGAGGGGCGTGTCTGCCAGTTGGGGGAGGGGTGCTAAAAACATGGGCTGGGGGGGAGGGGACCCTACCCCCCCCCCCCCAAGCTGCGCTGTTCTTTGTTCGTTTTTGCCCTTTCTATGCCCAGCCGCCCCCTGCCCCTGCTATGCTGCCCCTCCCCCCAATTCTCCCCCTCCCCCCCTAATTCTGCCCCTCCCCCACCCCCCCCCCAGGCCACCATTTGCCAGCCCCAGCAGGAGCTGGAGGAGGAGACCCTGGGGGCGCTGCTGGGAGCTGCCTCCCCCCCTCCGGACCCCTCCCCCCCCCCGGGCTCCTCCCCCTCTCTGAGCCTCAACAAAGCCCCGCCCCCCAGCGCGGTCTCGGCTCTGTCATTGGTTGGGAGGGGAGGGGCGGGGCGCCACCATGGGGAGGGCAGGAGACTTTAGGCCTGGTGCGGGATGGGGAGGGGGAGGGGAGGGCTCAGCCAGGGGCTGTCGGGGGGGGGGGGGGGGTGGTATGGGGGGGTTGGAAGCCATGGGGGTGTGATAGGGGGTGGAAGAGAAGGGTTTTGGAGGGTGGGGGAGGGGCAGGTTGAGGGAGACGCCGAGCCCAGCACAGTTTCTATAGAATATATATTAGATATCGCGATATATCTCTCAAAAAAATAAAACCTGGTCCTGGAGTTGGGGGTGGGGGGGCGGGGAGCACCCGGCCGTCTTGGTCCCCTCTGCAATCCAGGAGGGGGGAGGGGGCTGAGCTGAAGCGAGCCCCTCCCCCACCCCCCAAGGCAGCGGCAGCTATAGGAAGGGGTTGGTGGTCGGGTGCTTGATGCCAAACGGGGCTGTCGGGGCCGGGACTGTCTGGGGGAGGGGGAAAAAAAGGGGGGGGTGTGTCAGGGCAAAAAGGGGGGGGGCAGGGCAAAAAAGGGGGTCAGGGCCCCCCTATATTGCCCCCCCACCCCTGCTCACCACGAAGGGGTTGGTGGAAGCTTTGGCAATGTTGAACCCACTGAAGGATGAACCTGGGGCAGGGAGAGGGGAAATAAAAGGGGGGGGTGTCAGTAGGGGGAGGGGCAGAGGGTACCCCAATATTTCACCCCTCCCCCCCCCCCCCCCCAATGCTCTTACCATCAGCCTGGAAGGGGCTGGGGAACCCCCCAGGAACTGGGGGGGTAGCAAAAGCAGCACCTGATGGGGGGGAGAGAGACATTCTTGAGCCCCTCCCCCAACCCCCATCCCAGTCTGGAGGGGCGGGGGGGGAGTTACTGGGGGAGGGGTGGCACTCACCGTTGCTCTGGAAGGGGTTGGTGGAGGGGCGGGGGGCGGCGGGGCCGGTGAAGGGGTTGGTGTAGCCTGAGGAGGGGGAGGGGCACAGCTGTCACCTTGGTGTTCCCCTTTTTTTTTTTTTTTTTTTTTTTTTGGGTGGGGGTCCCCCCCAAGAAGGGTGGGAGTGAACCCCCCAACTTACCCCCGTAGGGTGGTGGGGGCAGCGCTGGGGGGGGTCGCAGGGTCCCAAATAGGCTGAAGGGGGGGTGGAGGGGGAGGCTGAGTATGGGGGCAGATCCTGCCCCCCCCCCGCCCCCCCCAGCTACGTAGGGGTGGGGGTGGGGTGGGGGAGGGGTACACACAGTACCTGGCAGAGGCTCCGCCCCCTGAGGGAGGTACAGAGGTTGCCCCGCCCTGTGCAGCAGCGCCCCCTGGGGGTGGGAGGGGGAGATGCAGTTGGGGGGACACAACCCAAAACCCCTTGGGACCCCCGACGGTGATGGGGGCTCCCCAGACCCCCTCCCCAGGGACCAGGACCAAGGGGGACTCCAATCTGACCCCCTCCCCAATAAATCTTCGGGGTTCCATGACAGTGGGGGGACCCCAGACCCCCACCCCAGTTCCCCCCAGTTGATGAGGGGACCCCAGACCCCCTGAAGGTGATGGGGGGACCCCAGACCCCCTAGCCAGTTGATGGGTGGGACTCCAAACCCACTCCCCAATTCCCCCTCAGGCTGATGGGGCCCGTTCCCCCTCCCCAGTTCCCCCAGCTTGATGAGGGGACCCCAGACCCGCACCCCAGCTCCTCCGAGGTTGATGGGGGGACCCCAGACACACCCCCCCGACCCCATCCCCAGTTGATGGAGAGAGCCCCAAACCCCTCCCCAGTTGATGGGGGGACTCCAGACCCCCTCCCCAATTTCCCCTCAGGTTGACTGGGGGATCCAAGACACCCCCCCCAGTTCCCCCAGGTTGATGAGGGGACCCCAGACCTCCTCCCCAGCTCCCTCCAAGGGTGATGGGGGGACCCCAGATGCCCTCCCCATTAATCCTGGGGGGCCATGAATGCCGGGGAGACCCCAGACCCTTTCCTAGCAGCTCAGAGGGGGACCCCAACCCCTCCCAAGGGGTCCCACGGTACCTGTGGGTGCAGGGGGGGCATGGAAAAGGGGCGCAGCCCCCCCAAAACTGGGTGCTCCTGGGCCAGCTCCGAAGGCATCGAAATTGGGGAAGGCAGCGCGGGGGGGGGCCGGACCTGGGGGGTGCCGGGGAGGGGGGGAGGGGGACCTGGGTCACCCCCAAAGGCCCCCAACCCCATCCTCAGGCTCTATGGCCAGCACCAGACCAGCTGGGCCCCTGTGCAGCCAGTCTAGCAGCTCATTTCCCCAACTCACAGATTGGAAGTTCTCCAAGAGCCCCTCCCCCCCCTCCTCCACTCTGTGGTCGGGATGCCCCTGAGCCCCCCCCCCCCTCCCCAAGCTCACCTGGGAAGGCCGGGAAGGTGGCAAAAGCCGGTGGCGGTTGGGGGGCTGCGAAGGGATCCCCCCCAATGTCGGCCAAGAGGTCAGTGCTGGCTTTCCGGCTGGGCTGGGGGGGGCGCTGGGGGGCTGGGCGGGACTGGGGGGGGGGAGGGGAAAGGGGGGGGTCACAGAGGAGCCTCCACCACAGGCCCCTCCCCTCCCCTCCCCACCATACCTGCTGCAGTGTCCCCGTGTCCCCCAGGAGTAGCGGGGGGGGCGCCGGCTCTGCCGCAGTGCTTGGGGGGGGGGGGCGCTTGCTCCGGTGCCACGTACCTATGGAGGGGGGGGAGGGACAGGGGATTGTTGGGGGGGGTCTCCTCCGCCGCCCCTCCCCCCCCTTCCCGGTCTTTACCATCGCTTCTTCTCGTATTTGTCCTGCAGAAACTCCTTCAGCTTTTGGGGGTCACGGGAATCCGGCAGCCCCGAGGTGGGGGCGTCGAAGGTGCCGAGCCAAACCCGGCGGCAAACCTGGGGGGGGAGGGGGAGCAGACGGGGGGGGGCTGGCAGCAGGGTGGGGGTGGGGATAAAGACACCCTGACACCCTCATCCCCCCCTTCTGACCTCATTCCCACGGGCCTGGAGGAACTGCACCTCGGCTTCGGTGAAGGTGGTCATGGAAATGGACTTGACGCGGTGGGGGGGGTTGAGCCCCCGCCTGGGGGGGGGAAGGGGGGTCAGCGCCCCTCCCCCCCCCTCCCCCCAGGACACCTCCGGGGGAGAAGGGGGGAGGTGTCTAGGCCTCGCCCCGAGGCGGGATGCCCCGCCCCTGCGCTGGGGTTGGTGTCGGCAACTAGAGTGGTGCAGGTGGGGGTGGGGCAACTGCGGTGGCCACGCCCCCTCTGGCTATGCCACGCCCACAGCTCCCTGCCCCCATGTCTTGGAGCAGCGTGCCCCGCCCTACCCGAGTTGGCCCCGCCCCCCAAGCCAGCTGACCCCGCCCCCCAGGCCCCACCCCACTCACAGCGCCCCAGAGCACCTGGCCCCGCCCCCCGGCCCTACCTACCCCACTGCCCCCCAGCTCCTCACGGTGCCCTGGAGCAGCCCCGCCCCCCACTCCCCCGGCCCCACCCCCATCGTGGCCCTGCCCATCCCCTACTCACAGCGCCCCCGAGCAGCCGGTGCAGACCAGGCTGCCCACGCTGATGTCCACGTAGGTGACGCCGCGCTGGCCGCACTCGCAGCACCGCCGGTTCCCGGGGCTCGCGCTCACCAGCTCCCGCACGCGCCGACCCCACAGCTCCGCCTCCGCGTCCCGCGCCGCGCTGCCCCGACGCCCCCCCGCCCCTCCCCCCACCCCACCGCCCCCCCCCCCCGCCCCCGGCCCCGCTCCCGGCCCGGGGCTGCCGCCACCACCGCCCGCCGCCATCCTGCCCCCGCCCCCACCCCCGGCAGCGCCTGCGCGGGGCGCCCCTGCGCCTGCGCCGACGGAGGACACGCCCCCGTTACAGGGCACGCCCCCTCAACCGCCGCGGTCCCATTGGCGGCTCAGAACCACTGGTGGACACGCCCTCTCTGGCCGCCGCGCCCGCCCCGACGGACCCAACACTCCCGGAGGCCACGCCCCCTCTGGCCGCTGCGGCTCCATTGGCGGATCCGAACCCCTGGCGGCCACGCCCCCCTCTGGCGGCCCCGCCTGCTCCGACGGTCCCACGTCCCCCTCTGGCCGCTGCGGCCCCATTGGCAGCTCTGAACCCCTGTTGGCCACGCCCCCTTCTGGCGGCCACGCCCCCTCGTCTGTCGTGGCCCCACTGGCGACTCCGAACAACTGCTGGCAACACCCCCTCTGGATGCCACGCCTCCCCAGTGGCCACGCCCCACTAGCGGCCCCGCCTACCCCAACGGATCCATGTCCCACTCGCGGCCACGCCCCCTCGGCTGCAGCGGCCCCACTGGCGGCTCCAAACCCCTGGAGGCCACGCCCCCCTCTGGCGACCACGCCCTTTCTGGGGCCACGCCCCCTCGCAGCCACAGCCCCATTGGCAGCTCAGAACCTCTGTTGGCCACGCCCCTTTATGGCAAACACGCCCCCTCTGGCCCCTGCACCTCCCCCAACGGACCTATTTCCCCTGGCGGCCACGCCCTCTCGGCTGCCACGGCTCCACTGGCGACTCCGAAGCCCTGGAGGCCCCGCCCCCTAGCGGCCCTGCCCCCTCTAGTGGCCACGCCTTCTCGGCCACTGCATCCCCACTGGCAGCTCCGAACCACTGGTAGCCACGCCCCCTGGCGGCTCCGCTTACCCAGGAGGCCCCGCCCCTCTCTGGCCACCACGCCACCGCTGGCCACCGCGTCCCCACTGGCAGCTCTTAAGCCCAGGATGCCACGCCTACCTCGCAGCCCCACCCACTGGCACCACGCCCCTTAGGCCACGCCCCCCCGATGCCCCGCCCCATCGTCCCCGCTCACTCTGGGGGTCACGCCCCTCCGGCAGCCCCACCCCCCGGCGGCCCCACCCACCCGAGGCTCCGCCTCTCCCCGGGGCGGGGGGGCAGCCCCTTTTGGGGGATTTTAACACAAATTCACCTTTACTTTGTACTTTTCCCCTGAGGGGGGAGGGCCTGGGGGCTGGGAGGGGTCACGGGGGGTCCCAGCCCCCTCACAGGGGTCTCCCCTCCCCCATCACCCCCCAGCCCCTCCCCCAGCCCCCAGTCAGTGCATTGGCCGCAACGCCTCATTTTGGGTGATTTTCACACAATTTCACAATTATTTCATCCTCTTGCCCCCCACATGTGTGGGATGGGGGAGTGACGGGGGACTTGGTCCCCTCACAGGCGTCTCCCATCCCCCATCACCCCCCATCCCCTCCCCCACCCCCCAGTCCATGCTGAGACCACAGGCCCAGGCCGCAGCACCGCATTTTGGGTTGTTTTAACACAAATTCACAATTATTTTGTCTTCCCACCCCCAGGTGTAAGGGGAGGGGGGGTGAGGGGGGGGTCTCCATCCCCTCAAAGGGGTCTCCCCTCCTCCATTACCTTCCCAGCCCCTCCCCCATCCCTCAGTCAGTGCATTGGCCTCAGGCCCAGGGTGCAGTGCTGCATTTTGGGTCATTTTCACACAATTTCACGATTATTTCATTCTCCTGCCCCAACGTGTGAGGGGATGAGGGGTGAGGGGGGGTCTTGGTCCCCTCAAAGGGGTCTCCCATCCCCCATCACCACCCCAGCCCCTCCCCTATTCCCCAGTCCATGCTGAGGGCCCAGGCCCAGGCCACAGCGCCTCATTTTGGGTGATTTTTACACAAATTCACAATTATTTCATCCTCCCACCCCCAGATCTGAGGGGGATGGGGGGTGTGTGTGGGGTCTACATCCCTTCACAGGGGTCTCCCATCCTCCAGACCCCCCAGCCCCTCCCCCATCCTCCAGTCCATGCCGAGACCCCAGGCCGCAGCGCATCGTTTTGGGGGATTCTCCCGCATTTTCATTATTATTTTGAGTTATTTTGCCCACCACCCCGGTGTGGGGGGATGGGGGGAGGGAATCCTGGTCCTCTCATAGGGGTCTCCCATCGCCCCCCCCCCCCCCCCAAATCCCAAACTAGTGTTTCCAGCTGCTTCTCTCTTTAATAGTGCACAGAACCACATTACAAAAGACCCCCCCCGCCCCTCCCCCACCCACCCCCACCCCCCGTTTTCCCCCTCCCCCAATTGGGGCCCCCCCCGGACCCCGCGGGGACGAAGGCAATTCTGGTAACGGGGTGGTGTGTGTGTGGGGGGGAGGGGCTGGGGGGGACACGAGGCACAGAGGGGCTGGGGGGGGGGGTCCTGGGAGAGGGTTTCAGGGGCTCATTAACCCCCTCCCCCCCCAAACGGTACCGCCCCCCCCCAAATCCCAGGGGAGACCCTCACTTCCCCATACACTTCCCCTCCCCCCCATACTGGGGGGGGGCTCCCCCAACTCCCCCCCCCGCCCCCTTCCCAGGCCGCACTGCGGACCCCCGGAGCAGAACCCCCTCCCTGGACCCTGCTCGACCGTGGATGCACCCCCATAAATACCCCCCCCAGCCCCCCCCCCCCCCCCATAAATACATTTGCAAAGCAGTTACAGCAAACACACCTCCCTCCCCATTTCTGGGGGGGGGGGCCTGGACCCCCCTTCCAAGGGGGTGAACCCCCCTTTATTGGGGGGCTCTACTCCCCTTTAATACCCCCCCACCCCCAATTTATGGGGGGGGCTTTAACCCCCTGTTATGAGGGGAGAGGGGGAATCTACCCCTTATCAAGAGGCTTCCCCCCCCCCCTTTATTGGGGGGGAGGGGGCTTTATCTCCCTTAATTAGGGGCTCTACCCCCTTCTTAGGGGGGGGGATCAACCCTTTCTGGGGGGGCCCCCTCCTCTTTTACCCTGCTGGGTGCCCCCCCCCCCCCCATTTTACTTGGGGGGGAAAGGGGAGACTTAACGTACCATAAATACTCCCCCCCCAAATCCTCCCCCAACCCGGCCCAGCCGTGTCGCACCCCCAATTTAGGACTCCCCCCCTCCCCAATATAGGACCCCCCCAACTTAGGACCCTCCCCAGCTTAGGAGCCCCCCCAATTTAGGACGCCCTCCCTCAATTTAGAAGCCCCCCCTGCTTGATTTTGGGGGGTGTCCCCTCATTTTGAGGACCCTTTCTCCACTTTGGGGACCCTGGGGGGCACCCTCTATTAGCGATCCCCCCCCCCCCCCCCCGTTTTGGGGGTGGGGAAGAGAGGGGGTTGGGGGGGGTACAGAGATGCTCCAGGCACCCCGAGGTGGGGGAGGTGTCAGATCGCTGTGTCCCATAGCACGGCGTGGGGTCGTCGGGCCGGGGGGGTGCCGGGGGGGGGTGGGGGTGGGGGTCGCCCTTCAGGTGGGCCCCCCCTCCAAAGTGGGGGGGTGGGGAGGGGGGGTAAGCTGTCCTGTTTGCAAAGCCCCCCCCCCCCGCCCCCCCCGGGCTTTGATCTCGGTGCAGACGCAGCGTTTGCGGTCGATCACCTCCTGCAACTGCCCGTCCCGCGGGCGGGGCGGGGGGAGACCCCCCCCCACTCCCCCAGCTCCGGGGACCCCCCCAGAGAGAGGGCGGGGGGTGGGGGGGCCGCGGGGAAATGGGGGGGCCCCGGCTTGGCGGACCCCCGAGGTGGAAGCTGAACGGCCCAGGCGGTGGCCCCCGGGGAGCTCTAAAGGGGTGGGGGTGAGGAAAATGGGGGGGGGGGGGGGTGTCAGGGGGACACGGTGGCACCCATGGGACACTGCCCCTCCCCCACAGCGTCGATCCCCCAATGGGATCTCTGCCCTTCCCCCCCCCAGTGTCCCCATGTGCCCCTCAGGGTCCCCCAGTGCCCTGCCCCACCCCCCCCCGGCACGACCCTATCCACCCCCCAGGTCCCCCCCCTTGGGTCTCTGCCCCCCTCCCCAGTGCCCCTCCCCCCCCCCCCCAAGTACCCTATACACCGCCGGTGCCCCCTCCCCAGTGCCCCTCCCCCCCCCCCCCAAGCATCCTTATACACCACCTGGGTCCCTGCCCCCCCTCCCCAGTGCCCCTCACACCTCAAGAGCCCCTCCCCCCCCCCAATCACCCCTATATACCCCCCGGGTGTGTGACCCCCTCCAGTGCCCCCTCCCCCCCAAGCGTCCCTCCACCCTTCCCCCCCCCCCCCCCCCCCCCGTCTCCCTCCCCCCGTGCCCCGCCCCCCGCCGTGGCCAGCCCCTCCCCCACCTGTGGGCCGGCCGCAGGCGGGGAAGGTCTGGCAGGGGAGGGGGGGTCCCGGCCGCCCCCGCGGCCCCTCGGCTCGTACCGGGATCCCCGAGGGTGGGGGGGGGCCCCCGCCCCGCTCCTCCCGGGGGGGCTCCAGCACCTCTGCAGGGAGGGGGGAGGGGAATGTCAGGTCAGCCCCGCTCACTGGGAGTGTGTCCCCCCCCCGCCCCCCAGGTAAACTCACTCTCTGGCTCTTTCCCACGTCGGGGGGCGGCCCCCCCCCCGCGGCGGGGGAGGGGCTCCTCGTCTCGGAGCGGGGGGGCGGGGCCTCCGGCCGCCCCGCCCCCCCGCAGGCTGTCATAGGCCGGGGGGCGCTTCCCCGGGGGCGGGGCCTCGGCGGCAGTGGGTGGGGCCGGGGGGAGGGGCAAAGGGCCGAGCCCCGCCCCCCCGCGCTCTCGCCCCGCCCCCGGAGCCGGGGGAGGGAGGGGTGTGGAGTGGCTGCGCGTGCGGGCAGGGGGGGGCAAGTCGCGGCGGGGGAGGGGCAGGCGTGAGCCCTCGGGGGGGGCAGCCAGGAGGGGGGGGCGGGGGGCCAGGAGGTTGGGGAAGGGCGGGGGGATGGGGCCGGGACCCAGGAAAGGGGCGTGGCCGAGGAAGGGGGCGTGGCCGGGAAAAGGGGCGTGGACTCCGCCCTCCACCGCTGGGAGGGGGCAGCTCATCTCCTCGTAAATGGCCTCGGGCTCCTCGGGGGGAGGGGGGGGGGCGCCCCCTCCCCCCCCCCCTGCGGCTCTCCACCCCGCCTCCGCCCCCTCCCCCCCCCCCCTCCGGGCATCCCCCACCATCTCGATGTAAACGGGCTCCTCCCCCTCCCCCCCCGGCCCCCCCTCGGCGGGGGGAGGGGCGGAGGGGGGAGGGGGGGGCCCGGCCGATAAGCGGGTCTGGGGGCTGCGGGAGGGCTTCAGGGGGGGTGTCTGGCGCACGCAGCCCCCCCGGGGGGTGCCTGAGAAGAAGGAGGAAAAGGGGGGGGTGTAAGGAACAAGTGGGAGTGGGACCCCCAAACCCCTGAGCCCCTCCCCCTCCGCCCCATAGTACCTTGTCACCTCTTCCCCACACCCCACCCCAACACAGACTCTCACCCAGCCCCCCCAACACTGCCAAGCCCTCCCATAAGACCCCTCGCCCCCCCCCAACAACCCCCCACCCCACAGCCCCCTAACACACTGCCCCCCCCAACCCCAGTGACCCCCCCCCTACTCACCCCCTCTCTTGGCGGGGGGTGCCTCGAGCCCCCGGCCCTCGAGGGGTCCCGGGCGGGGGCCGGGGGCACGGGGGGGGGCGGGGGGGTCGGGCAGCCCCACGGCGTGGCAGGAGAGGGAGCGCGGGGCCATGCCGGGGGCACAGGGGCGGGGGCTCCGCTCCTGGGGGGCCGGCAGCGTCAGGAAGCCCACCCGCAGCGCCCGCCGCCCCGCGGCCCCCTCCCGCGCCTTGCTGGGCCTGGGGGGGGGCGAAATGGGGGGGTCAGGGGTACCCACGGGGTCTGGGGACCCCCCTGACCCTCATGGGGACCCCCAACCCAGCAGGGACCCTCCCCCACCCACATAAAGACCCTTCCCCACCTGCTTAGGGACCCCCGACCCACACAGGAACCCTCCCCCACCCACATCAGAACCCCCCAACCCAATCCTGGGGGGGAGATAGGGGGAGGGGCAGCCTAAAGGGTTTGAAGACCCCCCTGACCCTCACGGGGACCCCCAACCCACACAGGGACCCCCTGGAGGAAGGTGGGAGCCGGGGCAGAGGCACCCTAAAGGGTCTGGGGACCCCCACCCCACCCAGTGACCCCCCCCAGAGGGGTTGGTGTTCAGGGAGGGGACTTAGGGGGTGCTGGGGGGGGTTAGGGGGACCCCAGCCCACCCAGTGACCCCCCTGCAGTGGGTTGGGGGTCAAGGCATAGTACTTAGGTGGTGCCGGGGGGTGGGGTGGTGTTTCAGGACGACCTCAACTCCCCCAGTGACCCCCCTTGTGGGGTGGGGGATGGGGCAAGGCAGGCCCACGACCCCCTAGCCCCCCCCCAGGTGACCACGGGGTTCAAGGGGGGGACCCCAACCCCCCGAGGGACCCCAACCCCCCAGCCCCCGCCCTGTGCCGCACCCCAGAGGAATTGGGGGGGGAGGGGGGGACGACACGGTCCATGCCCTTCCCCACCCACCCCTTGCGCGGCTCCTCCTCGCGGGGGGGGCGCCAGTCGGGGCGCCCCTTGCGCTGCAGCAGGTTCATGGTGGGGGAGGGGCGCTCCTCCCCCAGGCGCAGCAGGGCAGCGGCGGCGGCAGCGAGCTCCGACCGCGGGGGGGCGCTCATCCCTGGAGGGGGGGGGGGGCGGGGCGGGGGAGGGGGCGTTAGCAGTCCCTCTCCCTCCCCCCTCTCCCCGGGCCCCCCCTGCCTGGGGCCTTCCATCAGCCAGGGGTGAAAGCCCCTCCCCCAGCACCCAAGGGTGCCCCTCCCCCAGGACCCAGGGGTGCCCCCCCCCCCGGGTCCCTCCATCACTTAGGGGTGCCCCACCCCCCTCGGGGACCCTACATCACCCAGGGGTGCCCCCCCCACCCCACCCCCTCCATCACTCATAGGTGACCGCCCCTCCCAGGTGCCACCATCACCCACGGGTGCCCCCCACCCCCACAATCACCCAGGGGCGTCTCCCCTCCCCCCCCCCATCACCCAGGGGTACCCCTCCCCCCCTTCGGGGTCCCTCCAGCATCCAGGGGTGTCCCCCCAGTCCCAGTCCCTCCATCACTCATAGCTGACGCCCCTCCCGGGTCCCACCATCACCCAGGAGCGTCTCCCCTCCCCCCCAAGTCCCACCATCACCCAGGGGTGCTCCCCTCTCCGAGATCCCCAACATCCAGGGTGCCGCTCCCCCGCCCCCCATCATCCAGGGGTGCCCCTCACCCCCTCCCAGTCCCTCCATCACCCAGGAGTGCCCCCCCCCCCCCCATCACCCAGGGGTGGCCCCCCGTGCCCCCCCCCAAACACCTGTGCCCCCCCCAAACGCCCGAATCCCGCCATGCCCCTGCCCCCCCCCCGCGTTACCTGTCGCTCCGCTGTTTTCCGGGGCGGGGGGGGGGGGGATCCACCACCGCGCCCCCCCCCCCACCGCCGCCAGCACCGGGGCCTCGGCGGGGGCTCACGGGGGGCGGCGTCCCATGGCGGGGCCCTACCGGCCTGGGGGGGGGGGGGGGGGAGGGGTCAACGGGGAGGGGTCAACGGGGCGGGGGACCCCTCCCCCCCGGCGGGGGACCCCTCCCCCCCTCCCACCTCCTCCACGTACCGGCCGCTCGCGCCTCCCCCCCGCGCGCCTCCGCGGCGCTGACGCAGCGTCCGGCTTGCGGGAGCCTGCGGGGGGCACCGCCCCCCAGCGGCGGGGAGGCCCCGGGGCCCGGGGAGGGGGGGCACGGCGGGGGCGTGGCCTCCGCCCCTTGGGGCGGGACTTCCGGCGGGGGACTTCCGGTGTGGGGCGGTGAAACGGCTGGGTTCCGGCGTGGGGGGTGGGAGGAGTGAAGGGGGAGGGCTCTCAGGTGACTTCCGGTGTACGGCGGGTTCCGGTGTGACGTAACTTCCGATGCGTGGCTGCTCGCAGCCGCGTTTCTGCCTGCTATGACTTAACCGGGGCGGCCCCCTCAGGCGACTTCCGGGGCGGTACACTTCCGGTATGAGGCCTCTCGCAGCCGAGCGGCGGAAGTGGGGCGCGGCCTCCCAGCTGACTTCCGGTGTAGGGCGGCTTCCGGTGTTTGGCACTTCCGGGTTGCACCGCTCCCCGCCGCCCAGCGGCTCCAGGTCCGGCCCCGCCATGCCCCTGCTGCCGCCGCCGCCGCCGCCATGAGCCGGAAGCGAAGCGGCTTCGTCATCACCAGCGTCCGCGGCGGCGGCAGCGGGAACGGGGCGGGGGGGGGAGGGGCCACTTCCGCTTCCGGTTCATCCCCCGGCGGTTCCCGGTTCCGCTTGGTCCGGTTGCCCGGCCCGGGGGAACCTCTGCGGCGGGGCCGGTGGCTCTGCCGGGAGTTTTACGAGCGGGACCCGCCCCCCCGGGGTGGGGGGAGGGTTGCGCTTTCCCTCGACTCGCCCCGCGCCCCTCCCCCCTCCCCGCCGCCGCCCCTCCCCCCCCCCGGCGCCCCCCACCAGCCCCGCTCCCTCGGGGATTTCGCGCAGCTGGTGGAGCAGGTAAGGGTGGTGGTGGGAGGGACACGGGGGGGCGGGGCTGAAAGTAGCCACGCCCTCTCCGGTTAACTCCGCCCCCTCTCCCCCGGCAGGCACTGCCCCCCTCGCCCCGCCCCCGGGGCGGCACCGCCGCGCTCAGCGCCCGCCTGGGGCTGGCGGGGGAGGAGAGCGAGGAGGAGGGGTGAGGTGGGGGGAGGGGCTTCCGGGTGTGGGGAGGGGCGTGGTTTCAAGGGGTGGGGCCTTGGTGGGGTCTGCTTCCGGGACAGGAGGGGGAGGGGCCAGGAGGGGCGGGGCATCGGTCCGGATGGGTGGCTTCGGGGGGCGGGACTTTGTGTTCAGGCAGGGGAGGGAGTTGGGGTTTGGGCAGGGGAGGGGGCGGGGCGTCAGCGTTTCGGGGGGCAGGACTTCGGGTTCGGGCATGTGAGGGGCGGGGCTTCCCGGTGGTGAGCGGGAGGGGCTTCGGGTTCAGGTGTGAGGGGGCGGGCAGGGCTTTCGGGTGGGGCAGAGGAGAGGGAGGGGTTTCAGGGTTCTGGGGGTGGCAGAGAGGTGGGGCTACAGGGAGGGGGCAAGGCTTCCTCTTAGCAACTGGGGGGTGGGGTTTCCTGTTAAAGTTTGTGAAGGGGGTGGAGCTTTATTTTGGGGCAGGTGGGGGGCAGGGCTTAGGGAGCAGGCAGGTGAGGGGCGGGGCTTCTGGAACAGGTGGAAGAGGGGACGGGGCTTCAGGATTTTCCGGGGAGCAGGTTGGTGGGGGTGGGGCTATAGGAGGGGGGCGTGGTTTCCTATTAGCAACTGGGGGTGGGGCTTCTGGGTTAAGGCAGGTGAGGGGGTGGGGCTTTTTCTTATTTTAAATGAGGGGGGTGGGGCTTTCTTCAGGGCTGGGTGTGGGGGAGAGGGCAGGTGCTCCCCTCCCCCACCCCAGCACCCAAGTGGGAAGGAAATGGGAGGAGGTTGCACCCCACCCCCTCAACAGTGCCGGGGGGGAGGGAGCGGGGGGAAGGGGCGGTGACCCCTGACCCTGCCCCTCCCCCAGCACTGCCAGTGGCGTCTCGGCCATCGACAACAAGATCGAGCAGGCAATGGTGAGCAGTGGGGGAGGGGCATGGGGGGGCAGGGGGGCCCTGTTGCGGGCCTGGGGGCTGCCATGGGGGCCAGCTGGGGGGGAGGGGGTGGATGTGGGTCCCAGTTGGGGGGCTCTAGGTGGCAGTTGTGGGGCAGGGAGCTGCCTTGGGTCCCAGTTGGGGGGTCAGGGCTGGTTGTGGGATGCCGTGGGTCCCAGCTGGGGGGTCAGGGCTGGTTGTGGGATGCCGTGGGTCCCAGTTGGGGGGTCAGGGCTGGTTGTGGGATGCCGTGGGTCCCAGTTGGGGGGTCAGGGCTGGATGTGGGATGCTGTGGGTCCCAGTTGGGGGGTCAGGGCTGGTTGTGGGATGCCGTGGGTCCCACCCAGTTGGGGGGGGTCAGGGCTGCGCCGTGGGTCACGGCCGTGGGGCAGGCGCTGAGGTGTGGGGCAGGAGCTGGTGAAGAGCCACGTGCTGCTGGCGGTGCGGGAGGAGGTGGAGCAGCTGCGCGAGCGGATCCAGGAGCTGCGGCGGCGCCACCTGGTGCTGGAGCGGGAGAACTGCATCCTGCGTCGCCTGGCCACGCCCCAGCAGCTGGCCCGCCTCCGCCTCTCCCCCCAACCCCCCTCCCCACCCCCTCCCCTCCCCCCACACCCCTCCCCACCCCCTCCCCTCCCCCCACACCCCTCCCCCCCGCCCCCCTAACCTCCCCTCCCCCCCAGTTGGGGTGCCTCAGGGGTGGGGGAGGGGCAGATGGGCCCCTCCCCCACTTTATCTTGGGGGGGGGAGGAGCATCGGTGACTCCTCCCCCTGCTTTATTGGGGGGAGAGGGGCTCAGTGAACCCTCCCCCCTCTCTTTTCTGCACAATTTGGGGCCTTTTTTTAATAAAGCCGCGGGTTTTACAGTGTGGGGGATGGGTGTGGCTGATTGGGGGAGCGGTTAATTAATGGGGGGAGAGGTCCTGTGGGAAGGGTCAGGGTTAATTGGGGGGGGGGAGGTTAATTAAGTGTGGGGTAGGGTTAATTAAGAGGGGGTGCAGTTGATTTGAAGGGGTCACAGTTAATGGGGGGGAGGGCTGGGGTAATATGGGAGGGGTCAGAGTTAATTGGGTGGGTAGTTAATTAAATGTGGGGCAGGGTTAATTAAGTAGGGAGTTACAATAAATTTAAAGGAGTTATGGTTAATTAGATGAGGGGATCATAGTTAATTTGGGGGGTCCTGGTTAATTAAGTGGGGGGAGGGGCAGGGGTAATGTGGGAGGGATCAGGGTTAATTGAGGGGGTGTAGTTAATTAAACGTGGGTCAAGATTAATTAAATAGGGGGCTGTGGTTAATTTAAAGGGGTAACGGTTAACTAAATGAGGGGGTCGTGGTTAACTAGTGGGGGTGATATCGGAGTTAATTGTGTATAGTTAATTAAACATAGGGCAGAGTTAATTAAGTAGGGGTTGTGGTTAATTTAAAGGGTCCTAGTTAATTTAATGAGGGGTTCATGATTAATTTGAGGTTAATTTGGGGTATCCTCATTAATTAAAGGAGCCATGATTAATTAAATGAGAGGTTGATGGTTAATTAGGGGGGATTGTGCTTAATTGAATGGAGGTCGTGGCTGATTTGGGGGATCAGGGTTAATTCTGGGGGTCGTGGTTAATTAAATGAGGGGACCGTGGTTAATTACAGGGAGAATCATGGTTAATTTGGGGCAATCATGGTTAATTTGGGGTGTTGTTAATTACAGGGCGGGTCGTGGTTAATTGGGGGGGATCGTGGTTAATTAAAGGGATACTCGCGCTTAATAGGTGGGAAGCTGTGAATATTTAACCGCAGATTTCACGGTAAATTAATTAAAGGGGGCGGGGCTTGGCTGAGGCGGGTCTCGAACCCGGGTCCCATCGGGCGCCTCCGCCATCTTGGGAAGGGAAGGGAGGGGAGAGCGCGGCCGCGGCCCCAGCCTAGGGGCGTGGCCTGAGCGCTGTGGGCGTGGCCGGGAAAGCGTGGGCGTGGCCAGCGCCGCCGCCATGAGGCCGCCCGACCCTGCGCCGCCGCCCGGGGGGCTCCAGCGGCGGGGGGAGGAGGCGCGGGGGGGGGGGCCGGCAGGTCAGAGCGAAGGGGGGCGACCCCCCCCCCCCCAACTACCTGGGTGATGGTGAGGGGGAGGGGCACGTAAGGACCCTCCCCACCCCCCAAATCCCATCTCTTTCCCCTCAGGTGCGCTTCGAGCTGAACCCCCCGGTGACCGCTGGGAAGGAGGAGGAGGAGGGGGGGGCCCCTGCCCCTCCCCCCTCGCTGGGGACCCCCATCCTGCACAGCAGCCGCGGGGGAGGGGGGCGGGGGGGGGAGGGGCGAGCCCTTTGACGCCCCCCGGGCCGCCGCCACCCTCCTGGGCTGCTCCTTCGCCGCCCGCTGCGCCGTGGGGGTGGCGGCGGCAGGAGGTGAGTTGGGGGAGGGGCAATTGGGGGGGGGGGGAGGGGTGCATGTGCGCCCCCCCCATCCCCATTTTAACGAAAATCCTCCTTTTTTCCCCCATTTCGGCAGCCATGAACGTCCCCCCCACCCAGCGCCTCTATCGGGACCTGGTGAGCCTGGTCGTCCCCCCCCCACGGGGGGCACGCAGGGGGGTCCCCCTCCCCCCAGCGCCTCCCCCGAAGGTGAGCAGCCCCTCCCCCACACCCTCAGCACTCCCCGGGGGCTCACGCCCTTCCCCCCCTTTTGATGTGTGTCCCGTCTCCCCCCCCCCTCCCTCCAGGTTCCAGGCCCTGAGCTGGGGGTGCTGGCGGGGGGGGCGAGGAGGGGGGGTGGGGGGCCATGGTTGCCCCCCCTCCCCCCTCCCCAGCCCCCCCGGGCCGTGCCCCGCCCCCCCCGCGGCCACCTTTGGCATGTACCACAAGCTGCAGCAGTGGGGGGGGGGCTGATGGGGGAGCGCCCCCTGTTGCCCCTCCCCCCCTTAATAAATCCTCGTTTCCAAGCGCTGTGTGTGTGTTTGGGGGGGGGGGGGGGGGGGGGGGGGGGGGCGGCACGTGGAAGCCCCTCCCCCAGCCCTTCCTGAAGCTCCTGGGGAGTGTTTCTCCCCCCAGCCTTAAGGGTCTTTTCCCATCAGCCCCTGCGCAGCACCAATGTACCAGTATAGAAATAGGGGTGGTGGGGCAAACCATTGGGGGGGGGGGGGGGGCCATGACACCCCCCCCCCCGTGCGGCAGACATGGAACGGACCTACGTTGGTCGGATGTCGCGCCTGGGGGGGGGGGGCAAGCACCCCCACAGCTCCAGCCACCCCATGGGGCAAAGAGTGACACCCCCCCCAAAATGGGGTGACACCCCTCGATTGGTGCTGACCCCCCCCCAATATGGGGTGACTTCCCCCCCCCCCCCAAAAATGGGGCAGCCCCATCCCCACTGGTGATGACCCCCCCCCCCATAATGGGGCAGCCCGTCCATCACTGCCCCCCCCCCCCCCCCCCGAGTCGGGGTGACTCCCCCATTGGTGCTGAACACCCCCCCCATAATGGCACAGCCCCTCGCCCATTGTCCACCCCCCCCCACCGAGTTGGGGCAACCCCTCCCCCATTTGTGATGACCCCCCCAAAACGAGGTGACCCCTCCCATTGGTGCTGCCCCTCCCCCCAAATACCACACGACCCCCCCTGACCGATCGCCTCCTTTATTCCAGAACCCCCCTCCCCCCCTCCCCTCCCCCACCCCCCTCGGCACGGATCAAACCACTGCAAACGCCTGGGGGGTGTTGGGGGAACACCCCGAAATTTGGGGGGGGAGGGTAAACACAGCCCCTCCCCCCGTTTGGCATCTGGTGGGGGGAGGGGGAAGCGACACACACCCCCCTCCCTCGGCGGCGGTGGGGACCCACACACACACGGGGCTGGGGGGGGGGGGGGGGGCTCAGGGGGCGTCGCCTCGTCCCTTGTGGAAGAGATAAATGGGCCGCTGGAAGCCTGGGGGGAGGGGCAGGGGGGGTTAGGGGGAAAAGGGGGGGCTTAGGGGGCGCCCCCCAAGTCTGCCCCACAGCAGGACTTGGGGGACGCCCCCATGGCAGACACACATTTCCCACCCCACAGCCCCCCTTTGTCTGTGCCCCCCAAACGCCCCCCCCCCCCCCCCCGCCAAAAGCCCCACAGATGGGCGCCCCCAATTCCACCCCCACCCCCCTCCTCAGCCCCAGGTGTCCTGTAGCACATACCGCCCCCCAGCCCCCCCTTACCCAGCCACCCCCCATAAACCCCCTCCCCATCAGGCAGCCCCCTCCCCCTGTGCTGTGGGGCAGCCCCTCCCCCACCCTCCCCCTGCCATAGAGCAGCCCCCACCCCCCCACCATGGGGCATCCCCCCACCTCCCCCCCCGCCATGGGGTAGCCCCCCACACCATGGGGCGGTCCCCTACCTCCCCACCCCCCCAACATGGGGCAGCCCCCCACCCCCCCTTCCCCCCTCAGAATGGGGCAGCCCCCCCCCTTCCCCCACACCATGGGACAGTCCCCTCTTTCCCCCACCACCATGGGGCAGCCCCCTGCCCCCCACACCCATGCCATGGGGCATCCCCCTCCCCTGCCGTGGGGCAGCCCCCCACCTTTGGCGGCGTGCTGGGGGGTGCCCAGCAGCTCATAGCTGTCAAACCCCACCTCGGGGGAGGTCAGGTAGGACGGGAACTGCTCGGGCCGCAGCCGGATCCGCTGGTAGTTCCTGTACGTCGTCTCCTGGGGGGGGGGGGGCGGGGGTGGGGGGGGGGTCACACAGGGCGAAGCCCCCCCAAAATCCCCACCCCAGCCCCCCGAAAACCCCCACCCTCCCCCATCAGCCCTTAGCGCTTGCGGTAGGAGGCTCAGGGTTGGGGCTCCAGCGGCAGGAGCCCCCCCTAAAGTGGGGTCCCCTCCCCAAAAGCCCCTCAACCCCCCCCAAAAGTGGGGTGTCCCCCCAAAAAGTGGGGTGTCACACACCCCCCCCCTCAATGTCAGCCCCTCACGCTTGTGCAGGCAGCCCAGAACTGGGGCTCCAGCAGCAGGAGCCCCCTCCCAACCCCTAAAGCCCCCCAAAAGTGGGTCTCCCCCATCCCAATATCCCTCAAAGCCCCCCCAAAAGTAGGTTCCTCCCCCCCAAAAAAGTGGGGCATCACCCCTCAACTCACCGTCAGCCCCTTGCGCTTGCGGTAGGAGGCCCAGGGTTGGGGTTCCAGCAGCAGGAGCCCCCCCGGGCGCAGGTGCCGGTAGACACGACGGAAAAGCCGCTTCAGCCCCTCGTCCCCCCAGTTGAGCTGCACCCACTTGGTGAGCGAGAGGCAAAGCACCACGTCGAACTCGGGGCACTGCGCTGCCACCGCCTCCTCCCGCTCCGGCACGTAGTTACCCTGCAGGGGGGGGACGGGGGGGGAGGCGGGGGGAGGGGGGCGGCACAAAAAAAGAGGTGGAGGGGGATGAGTCTCAAGTGGGGAGCGGGGCAAGGGGATAGCGAGAGGGTTTGGGGGGTATCCAGGGGGCCTGGGGGGGAAGTTGAAGGGGTTTGGGGGGGGATCTAGGGGGCCTGGGGGGGAATTGAGGGGGTCTGGGGGGCACTGGGAGGGTCTGGGGGAGAATCTAGGGGGTGTGGGGGGGAATCTAGGGGGACTGAGGGGCATTGAGAGGGTCTGGGGGGGGGATCCAGGGGGACTGGGGGACATTGAGAGGGTCTGGGGGGGGAGCTGAGCGGCTTTGGGGGGGGATCCAGAGAGCCTGGGGGGGAAGTCGAGGGGGTTTGGGGGGCACTGAGAGGGTCTGGGGGGGGATCCAGGGGGTTTGGGGGACATTGAGAGGGTCTGGGGGGGAGCTGAGGGGCCTGGGGGGGAATACAGGGGAGAGTTGAGGGGGTCTGGGGGGGATCCAGGGAGCCTGGGGGGCGCTAAGAGGGTCTCAGGGGGGATCTAGGGGAGATCCAGGGAGTCTGCAGGGGAAGTCAAGGTGGTCTGGGGGGGAGTTGTGGGGGTCTGGGGGGCACTGAGAGGGTCTGGGGGGGAATGTAGGGGGTTTGGGGGGCATTGGGGGATTCTAGGGGGCATCCTGGGGGGGTGTTGAGGGGGTTTGGGGGGGGGGATCCAGGGGGCCTGGGGGTCACAGTGAGCCCCACGGGGAATTGGGGAGCTGGGGGGGAATGGGGGGAGGGGAGGAGGCCTGTGCTGAGCCTGCGGGGGGTGGGTGGGCAGGGGTGTGTGGTGAGCCCCACTGGGGGGGGGGACAGCGCTGAGGGGGTGGGGCTCCCCCCCCGCCCGCCTCCAGCCCTGGGCAGCAGCAGGCCCCCTCCCCCACCCCCTGAAACCCCCCCTCCCAAAAACCCCTTTACTAATCCCCTCAAACCCACCACCCCTCCCCCAAACCCCCTTATGCCCCCCCTAAAACCAAAACCCCCCCAAGACCCCCCAAAACCCACCAGCTCCCCCCGACACCCCCCAAAACCCCTCCAAGACCCCCTCAAACCCCCTTGGGACCCCCCAAAAACCACCGCCTCCCCCCACCCACCCCCCAAGAGCCCCCCAAAACCCCTTCCAACCCCCTCAAAACCAGCACACACACCCAAAACCCACCCACCCCACCCCCAAAACCCACTTGAGACCCCCTCAAAAAAAATCCTCTCTCCCCCAAAACCCATCCAGGCCCCCCCCCCCCCCCCAATCCACCCAAGACCCCCTCAAACTGTCTTCCAAGGCCCTAAATCCCACCACCTCCCCCCAAAACCCATCCAGGATCCCCTCAAGCCCCCCCAACCCCCCTGTCTCCTCCCCAAACCCATCCAAGACCCCCTCAAACCCACTTGGGACACCCCCCCAAAAAAACCACCTGCCCCCAAATCCCATCCAAGATCCCCTCAAAGCACCCTCAAACCCCCATCTCCCCCCAAAACCCACCGAGGACCCCCTCAACCTTCCCAAAACCAATTAGAGACCCCCTCAAACACCCTTGGGACCCCCCAAAACCCACAGTTTTCCCCCCAACCCCCCCTCGAGACCCCCTCAAAGCAACCTCAACCCTCCTAAAAACCGCCATCTGCCCCCAAACCCCACCCAGGACCCTCTCAAACCCCACAACCTTCCGCCCCAAACCCCCTCCAGGACCCCCTCAACCCCCCCACTTCCCCCCCAAACCCCCTTGGGCTCCCCCAAAACCCATAGCCTCCCCCCCAAAGCCCCTCCAGGACCCCCTCAACCCCCCCCACTTCCCCCAAACCCCCTCCAGGACCCCCTCAAACCCCACAGCCTCCCCCCCAAACCCCCTCCAGGACCCCCCGCAAGCTACCCCTGGCCCACTCACCGTGACAAAGACGACGTTGTGCGGGAAGTCAGCAGCCCCGGGCCCGTCCGGGGGCAGGCGGGGGGCAGCGATGGGGCCCCGACTGGCCAGGAGAGCAGCGGGAAACCCCTTCCGCGTCCCTCCCGTGCCACCACCGCTCCCCCCTCCTGCTCCAGCCGCTTCTGCTTGGATTTCTTCCGACAGATAATGCCGGATATTTTGCCGGGCCGAACGGATCAACCCCCCGTCAATGTCCAAGCCCACCACCCGGGCAGGTCGCCAGCGTTTGGCGATGCTGAGGGTGAGGTGTCCCACGTTGCACCCCACGTCCAACACCTCCTTCCCCTCGAACCACTCGGGCCTCATGGCTCGGAGGCGGCCGTCCTCGCAGTCGGGGTTGCGATAGCCGTAATATTTGCAATAATTGCCGTATTGGAATTTGCGGGCTTGGTGGCGTTGGCGGGGTTTGCCGGGGGGTTTGGGTTTATCGGGAAGGGAGCGGGAAGCTTCGGATTTACTGCAAGTCCGTCGGCGTTTGCGATGGCGGCCGGTGGCGGGGCAGGTGGCGGCGCATGGCGGTGGGGTGGCGGCGGCGGCGGGGACGGCGGTGGCCTCGGTGGCGGTGGTGGTGGCGGCGGCGGTGGTGGTGGCAGTGGCGGCTCGCTGCTGGCCGCGGTGCCGGTGCCGGCGTCGGGCGGTTTTGGCGGGGGAGGCCAAGCGGAGCCCCTCGCCCGGTGCGTTGAGGCTGAGGGGGTCGGTGATATCCCGGGGTACCAGAATTTCCACGGGATCACGGCCACGGGCGGGGAGGGGGGAGGATTGAGGGGTGCGGGCGTTGAGGGCCCGGCTCACCTCCTCATCCAACAGGCTGTTGAGGTTTAAGGGATCAAAAATGTTGCCTCCCAAAAGGAATTCGGAGGGAAGGACAGGGCCGCACTCCGAGGCCGCCCGGCGCCTTCGTTTCCAAGCGGGTTGTTTGGCCCCGCAGCTGCTCCGGCGTTTTCCTCCTCCCGTTGACCTAAAGCCGTTCCTCGGCCTCGGTACTTCGGCACCGCTAGAAGTTTCTTCCTCTTCCTCCCGAGGGCCAGCAACGGAGGAAGATGAAGAAGGAGGCGGCGGTACCAGGAAGGCCTCAGGCTCGGCCGCCATGACGGGCCGCAGCGCGCATGCGCCCCGCCCCCACCGCGCATGCGCCGGCGCGCGGGGGATGCCGAAGGGGCGGGTGGGGGGGGAGCCGGGAGCGGAGCGGGGGCCCTCCGCGCCCGCCACCTCCCGCCCGCGATACCAGCGGCGCGCCGGCCCGCCGGGGTTTATATATAGGGTGGGCGTGGCTAACTAAGATCCCCGCCCCCTAAGGGGTGCGGAGGGCCAATAGGAGGGGAGGCGGCGCGAAAAGCGGCCAATAGGGGGTGGGCGGCGCGGAGCGGCGGCGGGGGCCTCACGGAGACGCGGCGAAAGGGGGTGGCCTCGGCGATTGCCTGCGCGGGGTGGGGGGTGGGGCGCAGGGGTCCTCACGGCGAGGGTGTGACTGCGGCGATTGCCTGGCGGAGGGGGTGTCTCGCGGCGGGGGGGGGGGAGCGGAGCGATTGCCTGCTCTGGCTGCGGGGAGAGGCCTCACGGCGAAGGGGTGCCGAGGCGATTGCCCGGCCGAAAGGCGTAGGGGAGCGGCGTGAGAAACCCGCGCCCGCCACCCCCCGCCTGCTATAGCAGCGGCGCGGTGGCGCGTCGGGGTTTATATATAGGGTGGGCGTGGCTAACAGATCCCCGCCCCCTAAGGGGTGCAGAGGGCCAATAGGAGGGGAGGCTGCGCGAAAAGCGGCCAATAGTGGGTGGGCGGTGCGGAGCGGCGGATGGGGGGGGGGGGGGGGGGGAACTCGGCGATTGCCTGCGCGGGGGGGGTGGGGGAACCTCACGGCGAGGGAGTGACCGCGGCGATTGCCTGCGCTGGCGGGGGTCTCACGGCGGGGGGGAGGGGCCGAACCGATTGCGGGGGCGGAACGAGGGGGGAAGGAGGCCGATTAAGGGGCGGGGAGCAGCGCCAGCCCCACCTCCCCCACCACCTCCCGCCCGCGATACCAGCGGCGCGCGGGTCCGCCGGGGTTTATATACAGGGTGGGCTTGGGCACCTGAGGTCAGCGCCCCCTAAGGGGTGCGGTGGGGAGAAGGGAGCCAATAGGAGGGGAGGCGGCGCGAAAAGCGGCCAATAGGGGGTGGGCGGCGCGGAGCGGCGGCGGGGGCCTTACAGCGGTGGGTGGCCTCGGCGATTGCCTGCGCGGGGGCGGGGGCCTTACGGCGGGAGGTGACCGAAGCGATTACCTGCGCGGGGGGGCGGGGTGGGGCGGATAACGGGTTGGGGGTGTGTGTGGGGGGGGTCCTTTCTCCGCTTGGGGCATGCCGGGACTTGGAGTCACCGCCCCCCTCCCCCTTTTCCCTCTCAGCTCGTGACATCACCCCGCCTACTTATCCAAGAAGCCACCGCAGCCACCGGTTATTAACCGCCCCCTCCCCCTCCCCTCCCCCCGGATAGGTAACGGGCACCACGTGGGCGGCCGCATGGCTCCGGCGGGCCCTTGCGCATGCGCTGTGAGCACCTCCCCCACGCTAAGGCTCCGCCTACCCCGCGGGCGGGGGGAGCGGCACGCGCCGCGCACGCGCAGTGCGCCGGGCGGGAAGGCGCCAAGGCGGGGCGCGCGCGCCGCCCGCCTCGCTTCTTTTTTTGAGGTAAAACCACAATAAATTCATAAAATTTCCCCTTCCCGACCCCAGTTTACCTCATGAAAGCGCCTCCCCTCCCACCCGCGCCCTTTTACGCCCCTACCTGAGCGTGAAACCCCCCAGCTAAGCCTCTCGGGCAAGCTCTGGGCCTTTTAGAACTGTCTTTGCGGACCTTTTCTATTTATTTTTTTAATTTTTTCTGACGGTTTTTTCTCACAGACCCACGCTGAGAGCGAGATGGGGGCTCAGGGACACTTGCGCTCCACGCACTGCTTGCCTCCTTCCTCGTATTCCTGCTTGGAGATCCACATCTGCTGGAAGGTGCCCTGAGGGGACACAGGCGGGAGGATGAGGGACGTGGGTGTCCTCCCCTCCCCCCCAGCCCGATCCCCTCCACCCATTAACTCACCAGGGAGGCGAGGATGGAGCCCCCGATCCAGGGGCTGAAGCGCCGCTCCATGGTGCTGTTGCTGGCGATCAGTTTGAGGCGCATGCTCTGTGGGGGAGAGGGGAAAAAGGGCGACTGGGAACCACTGGGGGGCAACTGGGAGCCCAGTTGAGATCTGTCTTCCCCCTCAGCCCCCCTGATATCCCGTAGGGGGATGGGGTCTCTTCCAGCCCTCCCAGCAGCTGGGGGGGGGGAGGTGTTGGGGGTCCCCTCCCCAGATGCCTGAGGCCCCCAAACCCCCAGATCCCGGGGGGGGGGGGGTGTTAGGGGAACCCACCAGATCCTACAGGGTGGGTTAGGGGTCCCCCCCAGCCCCCCACTATCCCACAGGGAGGCTGGGGGTCTCCTCCCCAGATGCCTGCACCCCCCCCCCCCCAGGCCTCCCAGATCCCATGGAGGGTGGGGTGTTAGGGATCCCCCCCCAGCCCCCCAAATCCCATGCAGGGATCCCCTCCAGCCCCCCAAACCCCACAGGGTGGGTTAGGCATCCCCTCCAGCCCCCCAGATCCATGCTGGGGGGTGGGGGTTAGGGGTCCCCCCTAGCCCCAAACGCCTGGGCCCCCCCACATCCCTCACAGGGGGCGTCTTCTGCGACAGCTCCCGGTTGAGGCGGTCGGTGAAGCCCTGCAGCAGGGTGTTCCCCCCGGTGACAATGACGCTGCCGTAGAGACCCTGTGATGGGGGAGGGGGACACACAGAAATTCCGGGGTGGGGGTGGGGGGTCCGGGGTCTGGGTGTCACCGCTGTCCCTCCCAAAATGTTCCCCCCCAAACCTCCGGGGACTCACCGGTCGGATGTCGATGTCACACATCCCGATGCTGGTGGTGACCACGTGTCCCACGCCCAGCATCGTGTTCCCCGAGAGACCCTGGGGGGTGATGGGGGGGTCAAAGGGACCCCCCCAAATCCCCTGGGACCCCCCCCATCCCCCTTGGGATCCCCCACCCTCCTGGGACCCCCCCATAACTTGACGTTGGAGGGATCAGCCCACGTGCCCCACTCCTAGCATTGTGTTCCCCAAGAGACCCTGGGGGGTGGGTGATGGGGGGGTCAGAGGGACCCCCCCCCCCGGGACCCCACATCCCCCCTGGGACCCCACATCCCCCCTGGGACCCGCCACCCACCTGGGATCCTCCACCCACCTGGGACCACCCCAAATCCCCTGGGACCCCCCCAAACCTTGACGTTGGAGGGATCAGCCCACGCGCCCCATGCCTAGCACTGTGTTCCCCAAGAGACCCTGGGGGGTGATGGGGGGGGTCAGAGGGACCCCCCCCAAATCCCCTTGAACCCCCCCCATCCCCCCTGGGATTCCCCTGCTCCGGGACTCCCCCAAATCCCCTGGGACCCCCCCAAACCTTGACGTTGGAGGGATCAAAGAGCCCCTCAGGGATGCGGAGCCGCTCGGCTCCATAGTCGGTGTTGTAGCCGTTGGGCATCTCGTAGTGAACCGTGGGCATCTGGGCAGCCACCCTGGCAGGGGGCGAGGGGGGATTTTGGGGTGGGTGGGACCCCACATCCCCCCACCCCACCCTCCCACATCCCCCTCAATGCGCCCCCCCCCGCCCCCAAGCACTCACTGCTCATCATAGGGGGAGTCGGAGACCTGCAGCACCGAGGCCTGGAAGTCCTGGATCACCTCCTTAATGAGGGGAGGGGGCACGAAGGGGGGTGAACCCGGGGAGGGAGGGGGGCCAGAAAGGCCACAGGCATCCAGGACACCGCCCCCCAAAAACAACCCAGGTGTCTGGGACCCCCCCTCCCCCCCCCCCCCAAAACAAGGACACAGGTGTCTGGGACTCTCAGACAATGGACCCAGGCAGCTGGGACCCCCAGATAAAAAAAGATAAAAAGACCCAGGTTCCCACCCCCCCAAAAAAAATGGACCCAGGTATCTGGGTCCCCCCCCCAAAATGACCTAGACATTCAGGAGCCCCCCCAAAAGTGGACCCAGGTCTCCAGGCCCCCCCAAAAGGGGCAGCAGGCACCCGCCTCAGCAGGCCCCGCCCTCTTCCAGGCCCCTCCTCCTCACCCCAGTCCCCTCCCCCTCTGGCAGGCTGCCCTCCCCAGCAGGCCCCCTCCCTCCTGCAGGCCCGCCTTCCGTCAGGCCCCCCACCCTCTGGCAGCCCCACACCCCTTCCTGGCAGGCCCCTTCCCCCACCAGGCCCCCCCTCTCCAGCAGTTGCCCCCCCCTCTCCAGTAGTTGCCCCCACTGGCAGGCCCCCTTCCCCCACCGCCCCCCCTCCACTGGCAGGCCCTCCCCCTCCGGTAGTTGCCCCCACTGGGAGGCCTCCTTTCCTCACCGCCCTCCCCTACCGCCCCACCCCCACCCCGGCAGGCCCACCCCACCCCCCCACCCCCCTCCGGCAGTTGCCCCCACTGACAGGCCCCCCTGCCCCCCCCCCCTCCCCCCCCCCGCTGGTTGCCCCTCCCCCTCCAGTAGTGGATGCCACTGGCAGGCCACCCTCCCCCACCGCCCTCCCCCACCACCCCTCCCCCTGACAGCGCCCCCCCCCCCCAGAGCTCCCCCACTCACGTTGCAGGTGTAGTTGTGCCAGGACTTGGAGACCTGCGGCAGCTTCTCCTTCTTCTTCCAGTTGGGGGGGGCGCCCTCCCTCACCGGCTCCTGGGGAGGGGGGCTCCTCAGGGGGGGCATGGGGGCGGGGCTAATGGGAAGGGGCGGGGCCAAGGGGAAGGACCCCCCCCAGGGTTGGGGGAGGGGCTAATAGGAAGAGGCAGGGTTAAGGGGAAAGACATCCAAGGGTTGGGGGTGGGGCCAAGGGGAAGGACCCCCAAAGGGGTGGGGCCAAGAGGAAGGACCCCCCCCAAAGGGGGTGGGGGAAGGGTCAGGCTTTCTCTCATTACCCATGACCTTGTCCCCCCCCGCCCCGCCACAGGGCAGCCCCAAAGGCTGGGGGGGTTGCACCCCAGGGGTGGAGCCTCCCAACTCCTCCGTTTCTCTAATAGGCTGCTCCGGGTGGGTGTGTCCCACCGAAGCCCCGCCCCTACCTTGGCGGCAATCATGTATGGTGGGACAATGTCAATGTTCATCTCCTGGAAGAGCTCCCGGCACTGCATCGAGATGAAGTCCCCGGCCAATGGTGACTTGACGATGCCTTTTTGGGGAGGGGACAGCCACCGGTGAAAACCCCGGAAGCCCCGCCCCCTTCTCAGTAAGCCCCGCCCCTTGCCTTACTGCAGGATGTTGCCCTTGTGCACAGGGATGGTGGTGCTGTGGGTGGCAACACTGTCCAGCACCAGCCACGCCCCCAGGTTAGCCCCGCCTCCCCGGTTAGCCCCGCCTCCCCGGTTAGCCCCGCCTCCCCGGTTAGCCCCGCCCCTTGCCTTGTTGCAGGATGTAGCCGTCGTGCACAGGGATGGCAGTGGTGTGGGTGGCGCCGCTGTCCAGCACCAGCCCTGTGCTGCGGCCATTGGCGAAGCTGTCGCCCTCATCAAGGGCCACGCTAATTAGGGGAGGCCGCTAATGAGGGGGGACCCTGGTAATGAGGTGTAGGCCCAGTAATGAGGATGAGCCTGAGGGTTGACCTCGCTGGTGAGGGTGGGGGCCCAGGGGTGGGGAGGTGTGCGCTAATGAGGGGGGACCTTGGTAATGAGGGGGGGGCTGCTAACAAGGGGAGGGGCCCAGTAATGAGGAGGAGCCCGAGGGCTGACCCCCGCTAGTGAGGGAGGAGCCCTGGTAATGAGGGGGTGCAGTAATGAGGGAGGGTGCACTAATGAGGCGGGGCCTGCTAATGAGGGGGGACTTTGTTAATGAGGGAGGGCTGCTAATGTTGGGGGACCCTGGTAATGAGGTGGGGGCCCAGTAATGGGGGGGTGAGCCTGGTAATGAGGGGGCTTGCTAATGAGGGGTGCTGCGCTAATGATGGGGCACCCTGGTAATGAGGAGGAGCAACCACCCACCCAGCAACTACCCCCAGACCATTCCACCCACCCACCCACCTCCCTGCCCACCTCCCTGCCCACACTTAGACCCACCCACCCACCCACCCACCTTTCCACCCACCCATCTCTATGCCCATCTCTACACCCACCTCTAGACCCACCCACCCATCTTTACACCCACCACCCATCTCTACACGCCCCCACCCACCTCACCACCCATCTCCACCCCCCACCCCCCCTCTTCCCCTCCACCCCCCGGGGGCCGTTCCCGCAGCAACCCAGGGAGGGGGTTGGTGTCCCCGTGGAGGGGGGGGGAGGGCACCCATGGGTGCCCCCCTTGGGTGCTGGGGGGGATACGCGGTGAGGACAGCCGTCTTGCAGAGGAAGAAGGCTGGGATGTTGTAGTGCTCGAACATCAGCTCCGTCAGCTTCTCCCGCTTGGCCCGTGTGTTCCACTGAGGGGACATGGGGACACCGCGGTGACCCCAGGGGACACACCCACCCTGGGGGGAGGGGGTGGGGGGGTGGGTGTCACCTACAGGTGCCTCGGACATGAGGACAGGGTGCAGGGCTGGCTCGGACTTGACGTGTTTCCCATAGGTGTGGTCCAGGATGGCCTGGAAACATTCCCAGTCCTCGACTGGGGGAGGGGGGTGGGGGGGGTGGGGGGGACATTGGGGGGGGGATATGGGGAGGGGTGCTTTGAGGGGACCTCAAGCTGGTGGTGGCCCCATTGGGTGACCCCCAGCCCCGTGGTGACCCCATTATGTGACCTTCAACCCCATGGTGACCCCATGGTGGCCCCATTGGGTGACCTTCAACCCCATGGTGGCCCTGTTGGGAGACCCCAACCTCATGGTGGCCCCATTGAGTGACCACCAACCCCATGGTGGCCCATTGGGTGGCCTTCAACCCCATGGTGACCCCATTGGGTGATCCCCAACCCCATGGTGGCCCCATGAGGTGACCCCCAATCCCCTGGTGACCCTCCTAAGCCCATGGTGACCCCCAAGCCCATGGTGGCCTCCATTGGGTGACTTCAACCCCATGGTGGCCCCGTGAGATGACCCCAACCCCATGGTGGCCCCATTGGGTGACCCCCAAGCCCATGGTGGCCCCATTGGGTGATCTCCAACTCCATGGTGGCCTCCATTGGGTGACTTCAACCCCCTGGTGCCCCCGTAAGGTGACCCCAACCCCCTGGTGACCCTCCTAAGCCCATGGTGGCACCATTGGGTGACCCCCAACACCATGTTGACCCTTTCAGCCCTGTGGTGGCCCCATTGGGTGACCCTCCAACCCCCTGATGGCCCCATTGGGTGACCTCAAACCACCTGGTGGCCCTCCTAAGCCCATGGTGGCCCCATTGGGTGACCCCCAACCCCCAGAGCTGTCCCCTATGGGTTCCTCATGGCCCCACAGGATGTCCCCACCCCCACGTGTCCCCTCCCCCACCCCAGTGCAGATGTCCTCTCATGTCCCTGCTCACTCATGCCATTCTTGAGGGGCGAGAGGACCTCCATGCCCTCACGGGCCACGTGCAGCGCGTTGGTGTCGATGTAATAGACCTTGCCCCCCTTCTTGTCCTTGTCACCATCCAGCTCCAGGGCCACCTCCTCGGGGGACAGCAGCCCCACCGTGGTGGGGAAGTCCGCCTGCCACCACCCTGTCACCACCGGCATGGGGGTGGTGGCCATGGGGACGTGGGGACAGTGGAGGTGCCACCATGGTCTGGGGAACCATGGTGGGGACGTTGGCCTTGGGGTGGTTGCGTTGGGGACAACATGGAGGTGCCACCATGGTCTGGGGAGCCGTGGTGGGGATGTTGGCCTTGGGGTGGTTGTGTTGGGGACACCAGGGAGGTACCACCATGAAGGTGGCATCATGGCCTTGGGGACAGCATGGCCGTGTCACCATGGTGGGGACATTGGCCTTGGGGACAGCATGGAGATGTCACCAAGGTGGGGACATTGGCCTGGTGGTGGTGGCCTTGTGGACATGACGAAGATGCCACCATGGCCTTGGGGACAGCATGGCCGTGTCACCATGGTGGGGACATTGGCCTGGTGGTGGTGGCATTGGGGACAGCATGGCCATGTCACCATGGTGGGGACGTTGGCCCTGTGGTGGTGGCCTTGGGGAGATGGTGACCATGGAGGTGCCACCATGGCCTTGGGGCCACCACAGCCACCAGTTAGTGGCCTTGTCTTTCCTGAGGAGACACCAAGGAGGGGGGGGAGGGGATACCGGGAGGGGAGGGGACACCGGGGGCGGGGACACCGAGGGGGGAGGGGACGTGGGGGAGGGGACACCGAGGGGGGAGGGGCACCCACCTTGGGACAGTCCTCCCCCGCATAGCCGGCCCGCACTGAGAAGGACCCGATGTCGAACACCAGCGCCCCCACCTCATCTAGGGGAGTGGAGGGGACACATGTGACACCGGCGACCCCCTCCCCCACCCTTGGGACATCCCCCCCCCCTTGCCTCCCCGGCCAGGCCCCGCCCCCCCCCGCGGCCACGCCCCCTACCGCCGCCGTAGACCCCCCCGCTCATGGCGGCGGCCGCGGTTCAGCACTGGACAGCGCCCGGCGGCGCGGTGGGCGGTGCCGGCGCCGGCATGCGCAGCCAATCAGCGGCCGCCGTGGCGGCGCGCACGCTGATTGGCCGCCGCTGCAGACAATGAAGGGGCTTAAAGGGACAGGCGGCTTTTTCTCACCCCCGTTTTTTTCAATGGGGCCGGGAGTGGTGGGGACGACAGATGGGCGTGGCTTCCAGGGGGGCGTAACTACCCGCGCCTGACCCCACCCCCTCAGCCAAAGGGGGCGTGGTCTCCCGCCCATCGCAACTGGTTAGCTGGCCCCTCCCGGGAGGGAGTGGGGCTGCCTGAGACCACGGCCACCCCTGCCCCACCCCACGGAGCCGACGGGGGTTTATGGGGGGGGGGAGGGGAATCACAGCGGCCGCTGGAGTGGGACCCCGGAGGTGGGAGAGGGGCGCGGAACCATTTTGCCACGCTCGGGGCCGGGGGGAGGGGGGGAGGGGTTCCCCCTCCCCTTTGCATTCAACCCACGGGGGGAGGGGTTGGCACGGGGGGGGGGGGGGGGGACAGTGTTTTTTTGTCCCCTCCCCCCACTTTAAGACCCCAAAGGGCCGGTTGGGGGGAGGGGCGGTGGCACCGCGGGTTTCGTTGAGAAAAAAAATTAAAAATTGCCCCAATCAGGGCTCCTCCCCTCCCCCCCCCTCCGTGTCAAGGGGCGGGGCCACGGGGGAATAGGCGTGGCCTGAGGGAGGGGCGGGGCCTGACTGCCCCGGGGGGGGGGGAGGGGGGGGGGCCTGTGCAGTGAGTCCGGCTCGGCTGTGGGGCGGCGCTATAGGGTAGTGAGTAGCCTGGGAGGGGCGGGGAGGGGGTTATGGACCCCACCCCACCCCCACACTGAACCCCCACCTCCCCACTGACCCCCAAGATTCCCCCCAGCCCCACAAGTGCCCCCTAGACCCCCGTGTCCCCCCCACCCCCCCATTTTCCCCTGCTCCATTCCCCCCCCCCAGCCCCCTCTGTCCCCATGTGTGTGTCCCCGGTGCCCCCCCCATCCCCCCCCCCATGACACAGAGACGTGGGGGGGTGGGGGGCCATGGGGGGTGACACGAGGGGGGACACCCTGGAGGGGGTGGGGCACAGGGGGGACAATGGGGGGGACACAAGTGCCCTGGGGGGGGTGGGAGGGAGTATCTGCCCCCCCATTAATTACCCCCCAGGCTGTTAATTACCCCCTCTCAGCCATTAATTACTTCTCCAGTAATTAATTGCCCCCCCCCCGACCACTAATTACCCCCTACCAGTTGTTATTTAAATACCCCAGGTATTATTTAATGCCCCAAGTGTTAATTAACCCCCCCAGGGTCATTCTTTAAACCGCTAATTACCCCCCCATATGCAAATTACTCCCTCGCAGCCATTAATTGTTTCTGTGCCCATTAACTGCCCCCTGGGCCATTAATTAACCCTTCCCAGCTGCTAATTAATACCCCTGACTTAATTCACCTGCCTAACTGCTAATTGCCCTAGCCCAGGATCGTTAATTGCCCCACAAGCCATTAACTGCCCCTCCAAGGTGTTATTGCCCTCTCTCAGCCACTAATTGCTCTTCCAGCCACTAATCACCCCCCAGGCCATTAATTACTTTCCCTCAGTAGTTAATTAACATCTCTGATTAATCATTATTCTGTCAGGCTGTTAACTGTCCCACCCCGGGGTCATTAATTGCCCCCTACCAGTTGTTAATTGCCCCTTGGCCATTAATTGCCCCTACCAGGTGTTAATTGCCCTTTGGCCATTAATTGCCCCCTAACAGTTGTTAATTGCCCCTTGGCCATTAATTGCCCCCTACCAGGTGTTAATTGCCCTTTGGCCATTAATTGCCCCCTAACAATTCCTAATTGTCCCTTGGCCATTAATTGCCCCATAACTTTTGTTAATTGCCCTCTACAAGCTGTTAATTGCCCCTGGCCATTAATTGCCCCCTAACAGTTGTTAATTGCCTTCTACCAGATGTTAATTGTCCCTTGGCCATTAATTGCCACCTAACAATTGTTAATTGCCCCCTAACACCTGCTAATTGCCCCTGGCCATTAATTGCCCCCTAACAGTTGTTAATTGCCCTCTACCAGCTGTTAATTGCCCCTGGCCATTAATTGCCCCCTAACAGTTGTTAATTGCCCCCTACCAGACGTTAATTGTCCCTTGGCCATTAATTGCCCCCTAACACCTGCTAATTGCCTCTTGGCCATTAATTGCCCCCTACCAGGTGTTAATTGCCCTTTGGCTATTAATTGCCCCATGGACATTAATTGCCCTCTACCAGCTGTTAATTGCCCCCCGGCCATTAATTGCCCCGAATTTCCCCCTCACTCCCCCCCCGCCAGGGACCCCTGCCCCCTCCAGCTCAGCCGGGGGGGAGGGGCTTGGGTGGGCTAGGGGGAGGGGCTTAAGCGTGCTGGAGGGAGGGGTTTCTGGCTGGGGGAGGGGTTTAGGCAGACTGGAGGAGGGGATTGGGTGCTGGGGGAGGGGCTTAGGGGCTCGGGGGCTGGGGAGGGGATTGGGGACTCGCGTGGGAGGGGCTTAGGGGTTTGAGGAGGGGTTTGGGGGCTGGGGTGGGGCTTAGGGGGTTGGGGGAGGGGCTTAGGGGGCTGGGGAGGGGTTTAGGGTGGCTGGGGGACGGGATTGGGGATGGGGATGGGGGAGGGGTTGGGAAGGGGGTCCCACTCCCGCCGCCTCTTGGTTGTAGCGGGGGCCAAGATGGCGCCGCCGCCTCACGTGACCGGAGGGGGCGGGGCTTTCCTGCCCCACGTCGCTCCGGCACAAAGGGGCGGGAGCGCCGGGAAGGGGCGTGGTCTGTGGAGGAGGAGGCGGGGCCGAGGACCCGGAAGCGGAAGCTGTGGTGGCGCCGGAGGGGACGCGCTGAGGTACGGGGGAGGGGGGGGGGAAATCTACGGGGGGACTGGGAGTCTATGGGGGGGTTTGGGGACTGGGGGGGGGGATGCCCAGGGGTCTGCGGGCCTATGGGGGAGCTGGGGGGCTACCCAGGGGGGCTGGAGGGGGCCTATGGGGGGGTCTTGGGGGTATGGGAGGCTGCCCAGGGGGCTGGGGGGGTCTTGGGGGGCTACCCAGGAGTCTGAGGGCCTATGGGGGGGGCTGCTCAGGGGTCTGGGGGCCTATGGGGGGGCTGAGGGGGCTACCCAAGGGAATGGGGGGGGCTATGGGGGGCTATACCGGGGACTGGGGGCGTATGGGGGTTGGGAGAGCTGTGGGGCTGCCGAGGGGTCTAGGAGGGTCTGTGAGGGGGGTCTAGGGGGGCTACCCTGGGGTCTGGGGGGCTACATAGTGGTCTGGGGGGGTCTGGGGGGCTGCCCAGGGGTCTGGGGGCCTATGGGGGGATCTGGGGGGCTGCCCAGGGGTCTGGAGGGTCATAGGAGGGCCTATGGGGGGGTCTGGGGGGGCTACACAGGGGTATTGGGGGGGGCATATGGGGGGCTACACAGGGGGCTGGGGGGGTCTTGGGGGGTTGTCCAGGGGGCTGGGGGGCTGGGGGGGGCATAAGGGGGCTATGGGGCTGCTCAGGGGCCTATTGGGGGGCTTGGGGGGGGCTGGGGGGCTCCCCAGAGGTTTGGGGGGCATGGGGGGGGGCATGGGGCGCAGGGGGGGCCTGGGGGAGGGGCCGCGGGGAAGTCTGGAGGTGGGGGGGGGCAGTGTCTGGGAAGTGTATGACAGATTGTGGAGGGGGTCCCGGGGGGGCTGGGGGGGTCTCTGGAGGATTATAGGGGTCTGGATGGGGGCTTTGGGGGGGTTCCCTGGGGGGGTGTGGTGGTTTGGGGGCGGGGGGGGGCTGGGAGGGTCTCTGGAGGGGGGGTTGGTAGGGAGGGGTATTGGGAGGGTCTGGAGGGGGGATTGGGGGGGTCCCTGGGGAGATGTGGTGGTTTAGGGGGGGCCTGGGGGGATCTGTGGAGGTTTTGGGGGGGGGGGGGGGCGCCAGCCCTCCCCTCCCCCCACCCCTGACACCCCCCACCTCCCATCCCCCAGCATGTCCTCAAGCCACCCAGCACCACCCCCAGGAGGATCTCACCCCCCGGGGGGCAGCGCCCCCTCCCCCCACCGCCGCCGTCGCCGGGGCCCAGCCCCCCGCCCCCCCTCTTTGCCCCCCCCCAAAAAAAATTCCGCCCCCCCGGGAGCTGATATTTTCGTGACGGCACGGACGGATTTCCGAGCTCAGCTCCGCCGCTGCCAGCGCCTCTTGGCCCCTGGGGGGGGGGCTAAAGGGGGGGGGGGACTCCCCTTGCCCCCCCCCGCGGAATTACGGCTCCACGGGTTGGGCTTGGCCGTCCC
>NW_023618243.1:30986-70732 GCF_015220075.1 Falco rusticolus | reverse complement strand
GCCCCCCCCCCCCCCCCCCCCCCCGAGACCACCAGCCCCCTTGGGGCACCACAGCCCCCCACACCTCGAGACCACCAGCCCCTTCATGGGCCCACGACCCCCCTGAGACCACCAGCCCCTTTGGGGCACCACAGCCCTCCACACCCTCAGACCCCCTTCATTATCCAACACCCACCCCAGAGACCCCCTGCCCCTTCGTGGCCCCGAAGCCCCCCACAGCCCGAGACCCGCTGCCCCTACATGGCCCCACGACCCCCTAGAGACCCCCAGCCCCTTTGGGCCCCAAAGCACCCCTGAGACCCCCTGCCCCTTCATGGGCCCACAGCCCCCAACACCCCAAGCCCCCCTGCTTCTTTGTGAACCCACAACCCACCAAAGACCCCCTGCCCCTTCATGGGCCCACAACACCCCACACCCCGAGGCCCCCTTCATTACCAACACACCCAGCGAGAGACCCCCTACCCATTCACGGGCCCAAAGCCCCCCTGCCCCTTTGAGGCCGCCCACATCCTGAGACCCCCTGCCCCTTTGTGGCCGCACGACACCCCTGAGACCCCCTGCCCTTTCGTGGGCCCATGAAACACCTGACACCCCCTGCCCCTTCGTGGCCCCACGACCCCCTAGAGACCCCCTGCCCCTTCGTGGCCCTAGGACGCCCCGCCCCGTCATGGCCCCAACGCCACCACCCCCACCTCCGAGACCCCCTGCCCCTTCGTGGCCCCACAGCCTCCCCGTGGACCCCTGCCCCCCCCACGCCCCCCACTCACCCCCGCAGCAGGATCGCCCCCGTCTGCATGATCTGATCCGTGGAGGCCCCTGGGGGGGTGGGGGGGGTTCAGCGGGAGGAATCGGGGACAGGCCCCGGCCCCCCCCCACCCCGGCAGCAAAGGCCGCGCCCCGCCCCCCCCTGCCCAGCCCGGCCCCTCGGGGGCCCCCGGGGGGTCCCGCCCCCCCCACTCACCCCCTCCCCCCGGGGGCGGGTCGGGCTCCCGGCCACCGGAGCCGCCCCCCGCCTCGCCGCCGCCGCCGCCGCCGCCCCCGCCGCCACCGGGCTGAGCCGCCGCCGCCGCCGCCGCCATCGCCCGCACCACGTGGTCCGGGGCACCGGCGTCACGTGACACGGGGGGGCGGGGAGCGGCCGCCGACCGCGCCCCGGTCACGTGGGGGGGAGGCACGTCACGGGCACGAGGGTGACGTAACGCGAGGGCCGCCAGCGACGGTCGGTACCGGGCGGCAAGGGGGGGGGATGTGTGTGTGTTAGCCCCGCCTGTCGGCCCGCCCCTCAGGGCTTGGCTCCGCCCCTTAAAACGGTTTCCCGCCCCTCAGGGCTTGGTTTCACCCCTCAGGACTCGGCACCGCCCCTCAGGGCTTGGTTCCGCCTCTTAGGACGTGACCCCGCCCCTCAGGGCTTGGCTCCGCCCCTCAGGACTCGGCACTGCCCTTTGCCCGGCCCCTCAGGGCTTGGACCCGCCCCTCATTACTTGGCTCCGCCCCTTCCCCTGACCCCAGGTCTCGGCCCCGCCTCTAGGACTCGGTCCCGCTCCTCACTGCTTCCATCAGGTCTCAACCCCGCCCCTCAGGGCTCGGCCCCGCCCCTCACCCGTCCCCTTAGTCTTGGCTCCGCTCTTCAGGGCTCGGCCACACCCCTCATATATTGGCTCCGCCTCTCCTAGTCTTGGCCCCGCCCCTTGCCTAGCCCCTCAGGTATTGGCTTCACCCCTTAGGTATTGATCCTGCCCCTCAAGTCTTGGCCCCGCCCCTAAGGTCTTGGCTCCGCCCCTCGCGACTCGCCCCCACACCTCAGGACTCAATCCCGCCCCTCAGGACCTGGCCCCGCCCCTCAACCAGCCTCTCAGGTATTGGCTGCGGCCTCAGCACTCGGCCCCGCCCCTCAGCACTCGGCCCCGCCCCTCGGGACCCCGCTCCCTTCCTTCTCTTCCAGGTCTTTTATTAACAGCTCACAGCGCGGCTGCCGCGTGTTCCCATGGAAACGCGGGGCGGGGTTTGCCCCGCCCCACCCCTCCGAGGTTCCTCCCCCCCCTCGCCACCAATGGGCGCCTGTCCCGCCTCAGGCAGCGTGGCCAATCGGGAAGCTGCGTTCCCCGCTGTCCTCCAATGGGGCGTGTTCCCGCTCCTGCAGGCCTTGAGGTGCGGTGGGCAGTGGGGCCGGGTCGGCGGCGCTTTCCCCTTCCTCCTCCTCCTCCTCCTCCTTGTTCCCCTGCTGGTCCCGCGGCCCCGGGGGGGCCTGGGGGGGCCTGAGCGCCCAGCGCAAGGCGATGAGGGGGATGGGCAGCACGGCCACCACCATCAGCCCCAGAGCCAGGGCCAGGGCCCAGGGCGGGTAAGGCTGCCGCTGCAGTGTCGCCTGTGGGGAGGATGGTCAGGGGGACTGGGGAGGGGAGGCACGAAGGGGTGGGGTGTCTCAGGGTGGTTATGAGGTAGCAAAGGGGCAGGGGGTCTTAGGGTATGGGGGGGGGCAAAAAAGGGGCAGGGGGTCTCAGGGAGGTTATGGAGCAGCAAAGGGGCAGGGGGTCTTAGGGTATGGGGGGGAGCACAAAGGGACAGGGGGTCTCAGGATGTGGGGGGCTGTGGGGCCATGAAGGGGCAGAGAGTCTCAGGGAGGCTGTGGGGTTAGAAAGGGGCAGGTGGTATCGGGGGAGGGGGGGGGGCTGTGGGGCCACAAAGGGGCAGGGGGGTCTTGGTGGGTGTGGGGCCACGAAGGGACAAGGGGGCTCATGGAGGTCATGGGGTCATGAAGGGGCAGGGGATCTTGGGGTAGGGGAGGACCGTGGGGCCACAAAGGGACAGGGGAGGTCTTGGGGGGGCATGGCCATGGGGGAGGGTGCCGGCGAGGGGCTCGAATCCTGGGGTCTCACCGTGGTGCGGTCCCAAGCCTGGTAGGTGGGGGGTTGCAGGGCCAGCTGGCCCAGGCTGGCCCCCAGCAGGGCCACCATGGCCCCGGGGCTACCAAAGCGCCAAAGGGGACCGTAAAGCCTCCAAGGCCGGTGGCCTGTCACCTCTCCCACGGCAGCTAGGAACCTGGGGGATGGGACAAGCAGGTCAGGGGGGCCTTGGGGGCAGCTGGGGGGAAAGGAGGGCATCCAGTACCATGGCTGCGATCAGGGGATCCCCCCTCACCTCTCAGCCCCATAGACCCAGGCCACGGCCACGGCCTCGCAGGCAGCCACAGCCAGCAGTGGCAACGTGGCCACGTAGTCATCGAAGGCAGCCACCAAGTAGCTGCCGGAGCGCTGGGTGAAGGGCAGCCCCAGCACGAAGCCCCCGGCACAGCACAGCACTGCAGAGACAGAGCAGCGGTTTGGAGGGGCTCCCCCTCATCCCTGCCCTGCCCTCCCCCCCCCCCCAAATCCAGCCGTACTAGTCCCCCCAGCCATACCGGTGAGCAGAGCCCGACGGCGGCGCAGGATGAGGAAGGCATCAAGCAGCGGCGTGAGGACGGCCTGGGTGATGCCCAGCATGGTGCCCAGCCCCAGCCCCAGCAGTGTGAGGAAGAAGAGGCATGACCAGAGTGGCGCTGCCGGCAGCAGCGTCAGTGTCTCTGTGAAGACAATGAAGGCCAGGCCCGGGCCCTCCACCCCCTGAGGTGAGGAGGAGAGGGGTCAGGACCCCCACCCTGGTTTTGGGATGGGGGGTGGTCCTGGGGGGGGGCATCACCCAGGGTGTGGGGTGGGATGGACTCAGGGGACCCCCTGCCCTGCCCAGGGGTCCCCTCCTGGTCCCAGCTGGAGGTGGGAAGAGGGGGGAAGGATGTGGGACAAGTTTGGGGAGGGGGACACAGCTGGGGGGACCCCAGCCCCCAGGGGGTGTCTGGCTGGTCACCAGCATCACCTTGTTCATCTCCTCCTCCACGCGGCAGTCGGTGACACCCAGGGTGTCCCGCAGGGCGGGGGGCAGCCCCCGCAGCCAGGTGCTGTACTGGGGGCCCAGCAGAGCCGTCAGGTTCCCGGGAGGGTGGGCATGTTCAGGCAGCCCCCCACTCGCCACTGCCTGTGCCACCAGCTCCACATTCCTGGAGGAAGGGACAAGACGATGGGGGACACCAGTGTCGGCGCAGGGATGTGGTGAGGGCGGGGTCCTGCGCTGGGGGGTGACACCGGGGTGCAGACCCCCCACCTGTGGAGGCAGTGGCGGGTGCGGCGGGTGGCACGGGCCCCCAGGACGGCGAAGACGACGAGGGTGGCCAGGAGGGAGGTGAGGGCGTTGAGGCCAGCCACCAGCGCAGCGTCGCGGTGGCAGTCACTGCGGCGCGCGCCGTAGCTGGCGTAAGCGATGACGCTGCCGAAGCCCAACCCCAGCGCAAAAAAGACCTGGGTGGCCGCTTGCCGCCAGGCCTGGCCCGTGCCCCACGCCGACACCTGCGGGGACAGGGGGGGATGCAGCAGGCTCAGGGCTGGCAGAGGGCCCAGAGGGGCAGGGGGCTGGGGGTCCCCCGGGCAGGGCCTCACCTTGGGGGTGAACATGATGCGGATGCCGTCAGGGGCCCCCTCCAGCAGCAGTCCCCGCACCAGGAGGCAGAGGAGGACGAAGTAGGGGAAGAGAGTGCTGACGTACAGCACCTGTGGGGACCTCTGTCACCCAGCGGGCCACCAGGACCACCAGCCTCTGACCAACCCACTGGGACCGCCCAGATACTGGGGTCACTGGGACCCCCCAGCTCTGCCTGACCCACTGGGACCCCCCCAACCTCTTCCTGACCCACCAGGACCTCTCCGGCTCTGCCTGACCCACCAGAACCCCCCAGCTGCTGGGGTCACTGGGACCCCCTGACCCAACCCTCTGGGATACCCCGCCCCAACCTCCTCCTGACCCACCAGGACCCCCTCAGCTCCTCCTGACCCACTGGGACCCTCCCGGCTCTGCCCAACCTATTGGGACCCCCCAGCTGCTGGGGCCACCAGCACCCCTCTGGTGCCCCCTAGCACTGCTTGCCCCCCCTGCACCCCGCACCCCAGAGACCCCCAGCACAGGACCTTCCTCAACCTCCAGCAGCCCCCCCCCCCCCTTAGCACCACACAGCCCCTGCCCCCGGCTCTGCACGCCCCCAGCACCACGGGCTCACATCACCCACCTTCCCCGAGGATTTGATGCCCTTCAGCAGGGAGACCCCCACCAAGGCCCAGGCCCCCAGGAGCCCCCCCACCAGGGCCGGCTGCAGCCCCCCCCCAACCCCCATCTCAGGGGTGATGTCCAGTGTCTGCCGGTACCAGAAGTAGGTGGTGGGCGAGCTCAGGGCGCACTCAGGCTCTGCATGGGGGAGGGACGGGACACACAGCGGGTCATAGCAGGGCTGGGGTGCCCCCAGCCCCCCCCCCCCTCCCCCCGGGGACCCCCCACCTGTGAGGTTGGGGCCAGTGCTGGGGCAGCTCTGCCAGGGCAGGGGGTGCTGGAAGGAGTGGGCGAGGTAGAGGAGGCTCCATGCGATGATCACATTGTAGTACAGCGCCACAAACACACACACCTGGGGGGACCCTACTGCTGGGGGGGCTCGGTGGTACCCCGAGACCCCCCACCTCAGCCCCCAGACCCCCTCCCCAGCCCCATACCAGGCAGCTGGCCAGCCCGATGCCAGCTAAGCGGGGACTGATGCTCTTCCAGACGCCGACGCTGCCCTGGCGCAGGCACTGCCCGGCCGCCAGCTCCAAGAAGAGCAGCGGGATGCCCAGGAGGAAGAGGAGCAGCAGGTAGAGCAGGAGGAAGGCACCTAGCAGGAGGAACATGAGGATGAGGGGGGGGCTGTCTCCCCACAGCGCACCCCCTGCCCAGCACCCCCCAGCACTTACCGCCTCCATTCTGGTGGCAGAGGTAAGGGAAGCGCCAGACGTTGCCCAGCCCCACGGAGAAGCCCAGCTGGGCCAGTATATACTGGGCTTTACTGGTCCATGCAGGGCGAGGGGGTGGCTCTTCCTGGAGGGGTCCGGTGTTCCCCCGCAGCACTGGCTGGGCCTTCTGCATGGCGGGGGGCTGTGGCACACGCACATGCGTGTCACGGTCATGCTGGCACCAGGCACACGCACAGCCGTGACCGGTGAGACCTAGCACACGCGTGGCACCGGCGGCAGGACCTGGGCACCCAGGCAGCCCCCCCAGCTAGCCCCCCTGCCCTGCAGCCCCCCCAGCCAGCCCTGCAGCCCCCGCAACAAGCCCCTCCGTCCTGCAGCCCCTGAAGCCCCCCCCAGCCCTGCAGCCTCCCAGCCCGCCCCACTGTCCTGCAGCCCCTCCATCCTGCAGCCCCCACAACCAGCCCCTCTGTCCTGCAGCCCCCCAGTTCCACAGCCCCCTCAGACAGCCCTGCAGCCCCCAGCCGTCCAGCCCCGCAGCCAGCCCTTCAGCCCCCTGCAGACCCCCAGACAGCCCTGCAGCTCTCGAGACAGCCTTATAGCCCCCCCGCCCTGCAGCCCCCCCCTCTTCTCCAGCCCCCGCAGCCCCCCCAGACCCACTCACCGGGGGTCCAACGTGCCACGACCGGTTGCATCAGCCGGGACAGGCGGGGACGGGACGGGACGGGCCACTCGGAGGCCTCGCCCCCGGATCCCCCCCCCAGCCCCCGCTCCCCCCGGAGGGGGGGACGGCCCCAACCTGAGCCCGGAGCTCTCCGGTGCGCGCACACACACTCCCTCGCCGCCATCCCTGACATCACCTTTGCTTGCACGATACAACCCCCCCCCCCCCCCGCCCCCTTCCCTCGGGGACCCCCGGGAGATGCGGGGTGGAGGTGGGGGGCGGGAGTGGGTGTCATTAAACCTCCCCGGGGTGGGCGATGGGGGGGGATGTCTCATCCCGGGGGTCCCATCGCGGATCGCCCCCAGCCCCAGTGCCGCTCCCCCCCGCGGAGCTTCCGCCACCCCAAGCGCTTCCTGCCCCGCCACGAGCCGAGGACGGGCCGCCCCCGGGGGACCCTGCCGCAGGTGACTGGCGGGGGGGTGTCCGGGGGTGCTTCCACCGCCCCCCCCCCCAGACATACTGGATCGGGCCCCGGGTGGGTGCTGACCCTGTGCTCCCCCCTCTGCCAGGTGCAGACATGAACCCCAAAAGCTGCCTCAGCTTCGCAAAGTGCTTCCTCTTCCTCTTCAACCTCTTCTTCTTCGTGAGTAGGGGGGGGAAGCAAGTGGGGGGGGGCATTGGGGTGGGGGGACATGAGGGAACAGGAGGCTGGAGGGATGTGGGTTGGAGGGGAGACGCGGGGCTGCAGGGCTTGGGGGTGTAGGGGGGACATGGGGCTGTAGGGAATCGGCGGGGAGACAGAGGGGGACCCGGACATGCTTGGGACAGGGGGGGCTGCTTGTGGGCCAACATTTTCCTGGGGCCTGTGGGAGCCGTGGGGCTGGGCAAACCCCAGAGACCCCCAGGACGCTCCCAGTCACTGACCCCAGCCCCTCCCCGGCCCCCACCAGGCCCTGGGCAGCCTCCTCCTCGCCTTCGGCCTCTGGATCCTCTTCGACCGGCAGAGCTTCGCTGCCGTGCTGGGTAAGGGACCCCCGAGCCGTGGGCACCCCTGAGCCGCAGGGCACCTCCGAGCAGTGGGGTGCCCTGACCCGTGTGCCCCCCAGGATCGCCTCTCTACAGCCTGCGGGTCTGGTCCTACGCCTTCTCAGGGGTTGGCATCGTGACGATGCTGCTGGGCTTCCTGGGGTGCCTGGGGGCCCTCAAGGAGATCAAGGTCATGCTGCTGCTGGTGAGGGGGCTGGGGGGCCACGGGGTGGGGGGACAGGGGGCGGGGGGCAGTGGAACCAAAGGGTTGGGGGGAAGGGGGCTGGAGGGACCAAGGGGTTAGGGGGCAAGGGGGCCCAGGGGGTGGTGGGCCAGGGCGTGGAGGGCCTAGGGGGTTGAGGGTTGGGGAGGATGCAATAACTGGGGGGCCACAGGGTTGGGGGGGGGGCGGGGGGGGGGGCTCTGCTGCAATTTCCTGCAGCAGCTGTGGGGCCACGTGGTCCCACCACATCCTGTGGTTGTGGGGAGCAGGGGGACCGTGCTGCCCCCCCTGTCCCCCCTGGTGCCATGGGGCTGGGGGGGGGTGGTCCTGGGTGACCCCCACTTTCCTCCCCTCCCGTCCCCCCCCAGTACTTCGGGATCCTGCTGCTGCTCTTTGCTGCCCAGATCACAGTGGGGGTCATCATCTACACGCAACGTGTCACTGTGAGTACTGCGCTGCCGGGGGTCTGCAAGTGTGGGGCAGGGCTGGGGGGTGACGCTGCAGCTGTGGGGCGCTGCACTCACCCCCCCTCGCAGCTGGCCACCAAGGTGGCCATCTACGTGCAGGAGCTGATCCAGGGGTACCCAACCCAGGGGCCACCTGGGGACCCCCACGAGAGCTGGGATGCCGTCCAGCAGCAGGTGAGACCCCAAAAAGGCTCACAGGGACCTCCAGCCCCACGGCTGCCCCACAGCTACCCCACAGCCGCCCCACGGCTGCCCCACTGACCGCCTGCCCCCAGCTTGGTTGCTGTGGATGGAACGGTCCCCAGGACTGGCACCAGACAGACAGCCCCCCTGGGGACACGGACAGGGCCATCGCCTGCTCCTGCCTCATGGTGCCAGCACCCAACAGCACCCATGGGTCTCCCCCAGCTCTGCCCCATGGCCGCTGCCCCACAGCTGCCCCCCAGGACATCTTCCCCAGGGTAAGGCATGGGGGGCTCAGCACAGGGTGCTGGTGGGGGATCGGGGGCTCCTGGAGCTCTGGGGGCCAGTGGCCTGGGGGGTCCGAGCAGCCCCCCAGGTGTTACCACCCCCACCCACCCCCGGTAGGGCTGTGCTGAGGGGGTCCAGGGCTGGCTGGCTGAAAACCTGGTCACCGTCGTGGGGGTCTGCCTGGGCATCGGCCTGCTGGAGGTAGGGGGGCTGCCCTGGGGCTGGGGGGCAGCCAAGGGTCTGCAGGGCCATGGGGCAGGTGGAGGTGGTGGGGTAGTTCACAGGGCTGGGGGGCAGTCTGGGGGACCGTGGGAAGGTTTGGGGGCAGTGGGGCAGCTCGGGGGGGGGGGAGGGTGGCATGGGGTGGTTTGGGGGCAGTGGGGCAGCTGGGGAGGGGCATGGGGTGGTTTGGGGGCAGTGGGGCAGCTTGGAGGGGCCATGGAGTGGCTTAGGGACAATGGGGCTGGGCTGTGGGGCAGCTTGGGGGGCTGTGGGGTGGTTTGGGGCAAACAGGGCGGCTTGTGGGGGCCATGGAGTGGCTTGAGGGCAGCAGGGCTGGGCTGTGGGGAAGCCTGGGGGGCTGTGGGGTGGTTTGGGGGCAGTGGGGCAGCTTGGGGGGGTCATAGCATGGTTTGAGGACAGTGGGGCTGGGCTGTGGGGGCAGGTCGGGGTGGTTTGGGGGCAGTGGGGCAGCTTGGGGGGGGCATGGGGTGGTTTGGGGGCTGCCTTGGGGTGGCCGTGGGGCAGCACCTCCCCCGCCCCAGCTGTGCCTGCTGATGCTGTCGATGTTCCTGGTCCGGAACCTGGAGCCCGACTACGAGAAGCAGCTGCGGGGGCTCTGAGGGGGGGGCGGGGCCCCCCGGTTCTCTGTGGCCGTGTCGTGTCCCCCCCCCCCCCGGTTCTCTGTGTCCGCCCCAGTTCTCTGTGCCCCCCAACGCTCGGTCAATAAAGGGTGGCAGAAAGCAGCGGGACCGGGACCGGGACGCGCCGCGCTCCAACTTTCCCGCCGCATGGAGCCCGGGCGCCGCGCCACGCCCTTTCTCCCGCCCCGTTCCCTAACAAGGAACGGCTGGCGTCGCGCCACGCCCCTTTCCCTAATTAAGGAATTTGCGCCACACCCCTTTCTTCGCCCCTCCCCAATAAGAAGCGGCCCACGTCCCTCCGCTTTCCCCGCCCCTTCCCCAGCAGGGAACTGTTCACGCCCCTTTCCCCGCCCCCTCCTCAATAAGGAATGACTTCTACGCCACGCCTCTCGCCCCAATAAGGAACGGCCCGCTCCAGGCTCCGCCCCTCGCGACAATAAGCAACGGCTCCCTCCAAGTCCTGCCCCTTTTCCTAATAAGGAACGGTTCGACCCACGCCCCGCCCCTGTCCCTGGGCGGGAAGGCTCGCGCCGCGATCGCCAGCCCGTGGGGAGACCGCGCCCCCCCCCCCCCCCTCCCGTTCCCCCCGCGGTGCCCAGCCCGGCCTCAGGACCCTCCCGCGGCCTCTCCTCCCCTCAGCTCAGCGGCACCCCCAGCCCACAGGACCCCCCAGGGCAGAGGAGCCGCCCCTCCCACCCCGGACATCCCCCACCTCCCTGCCCCCCATCTCCAGCGTGGGGACACACAGACCCCCACTCCCAGCGCCCCCCCCCCCCCCCCCCCCCCCCCCCCCCCCGGGGAAGCTGCTCTGCTGGCAGCGGAGGCAGAGGAGGCAGAGACCCCCCGGCCTCTCCCCCAGCCGACAGCCAGCCCCCCCCCTCCCCCGGCGCTGCCCCGACTGACGGCACCAACCGCCCCTGGGCCGGGCGGCCCTGGCTGCATCCGCGGGCACGTGTAACATACATAAGTATGTCTCCCAGCTAAATCCCAGGTTATATATAATATTATATATATATATCTTCTAGCTAAATTCAATATTACATATATCATACACATACGTATATCTCCTAGCTAAATCCAGGGTTATATGTAAATATATACATATATATAGATATATCCCAGCAAAATCCAAGGTTATATGTAATATATATATTTCTCTCCCAGCTAAATCCATGGTTATATATAACATATATATATATTCCCAGCTAAATCCAGGGCTGCCTTAAAATGCAGCCGAGTTACCAGTGGGAGAGCAGGAAAACACCAAATGATCTACTTGTGTCACAGGGGATCTGGGACCATGGGTGCTTCTGGAACATTCCAGGTCTGGGCATGGGAATGTCTTGTGCTGAGCCTGAGTGCACTCAGGGGAATGGGAGTGAAAGCAGGAGGGAGAGACTAGGATCCCAGGGGGAGCTGGGATCTGGAGCAGAGACTGGGACCCCATGGATGGATCCACTGGGACAGAGTCAGGTGATGGATCCCAGGGGGAGCTGGGAACTGGAGCAGAGACTGGGATCACATGGAGGAATCCACTGGGACAATCAGGTGGGGGATCCCAGGAGGAGCTGGGAACTGGAGCAGAGACTGGAACTGCATGGGTGAATCCACTGGGAAAGGGTCAGGTGATGGATTCACAAAATGGACAAAACCAAAGGAAACTCCTAAAATTTTTGGATGTCGACTAATGATTCGATCTCTGTCCATCAGCTGTGCTGCGCCCCTTGGTCCCCTGCCCCTCACTGGGGCATTGCCCCAACGCTGAGCTGTGATTAAGGCAAAAGCCCAGTGATTAAAGCAAGTGCAGTGATTAAAGCAATTGTAGCGATACCCACGTCTGCATCAATTTTTAGCAGTGCCCTCAGTGCCAACGCTGGGGGAACTGGTGCACGGTGGCACTGGGTTGCCAAGAGCTGTGCTGGGGATGCTGGCGCTCACCTTGCCACAGTAAGTCACATCACCCTGACAGGGTGGCTTGGCGACCATGAGACCTGCAGCCATCGCCGCCTTTCGCTGCCTCCCTGCCATGGGGAGCAGCCAGCTCAGTGCATGGTGGTGGCGGGAACAGCAGTTGCAGGGGCCCATGGGCCTTGGTTCACCAGTGGCGTCGGTGGACCCAGTGACTTTGCCACCTGGGGCCATTGTTTCAGTGCTACCAGCCCCGCGTCCTGCCCAAAAGAGAAGGGACAGAGCCTGGGGTCGCCCGCAGCACCATGGGGGTGGTCACCCAGCCAGGGTGCCGCCGGGGGCACAGCACAGCCCCGGGATACCCTTGTGCCTGTTGTGCAGTGGGAGAAGGTCACAAAGTGATGGCAGCGGGAGAAGGACAAATACTCGTGCAGTGGGACAAGGACACACAGTGATGGCAGCGGGAGGACACAGTCATGCAGCAGGAGAAGGTCACACAGTGATGGGAGCAGGAGAATGACACACAGTTGTGCAGCGGGAGAAGGACACAGTCGTGCAGCAGGAGAAAGACACACAGTGATGGCAGCGGGAGAAGGACACACAGTTGTGCAGTGGGAGAAGGTCACAAAGTGATGACAGCGGGAGAAGGACACAGTCGTGCAGTGGGAGATAGTCACACAGTGATGGCAGCAGGACACACAGTGATGGCAGCAGGACAAGGACACACAGTGATGGCAGCGGAAGAAGGTCACACAGTCGTGCAGCAGAAGGACACACAGTGATGGCAGCGGGAGAAGGTCACACGGTGATGGCAGCGGGAGAAGGACACACAGTCGTGCAGCAGAAGGACACACAGTGATGGCAGCGGAAGAAGGTCACACAGTCGTGCAGCAGAAGGACACACAGTGATGGCAGCGGGAGAAGGTCACACAGTGATGGCAGCGGGAGAAGGACACACAGTCGTGCAGCAGAAGGTCACACAGTGATGGCAGCGGGAGAAGGACACACAGTCGTGCAGCAGAAGGACACACAGTGATGGCAGCAATGCAGGCATCAGGAGCTTGTAAGCACCGGTGTCGTGCCATGCAGCCACGCTCTGTGCTGGGGTCCCTGGCGATGCACCCAGGGGTGCGGGGGTAGGCGGTGGGTGCGGGGGTGGGTGGCCATCCCCTCCCAGGAGGTACTCACCCCAGGGGTGGGGGGTCTGGGCTGGGTGTGTTTGGCAGCGTGCCAAAGCACCAGTGTCCAGCTGTCCCCAGTAGGAGCAAGGTGGCACCGAGGAGCTGGGGGATTTGAAGGCCACAGGGTGGGGGGTGCCCTGGCAGGGCAGGGGGCACCGTGATATCAAGCCCCCTTTGCCCTGAGCAGAACCAGCAGCTCCTTGCCTAGGGCTGGGGACTGGGAAGGGTCCGGGCGCTGGTAGCTACAGCAGCCGGCTTGGAGGTGAGCTGCGGTGGTGGCCATTAATGATGCCAAGTTCATTAAGCACTAACAAGGCGGGTGCCCGCAGCCCCCTCCCCACTGCCCGTTCCACAACAGGTGCAGGGGCTGCAGCGATGCTGGAGCAGCACAAGCAGTGCCGCAGGTACCGTGTGCCCATCCCCCACAGCCCGACCCCTCGCCAGGGCCACCACAGAGCCCCGAGGTGGCCACCACCGGGGGTGGGGGGCTGCAGCCCATCCGGAGGGGTGTAGGGACAAGGCACCCCCACCAGCTGCACTGCACCCCACGGCAGCCGCATCCCAACGGTCCCGCTGCAGAAAAGGATGGAAAACTCCCGTGAGGCGTCATGGCTGCACGGCCAGTGGGGCAGAAGCCAGGCCAGCAGGGACACATGGGTGGGCACGTGGGTGGCACGGCACCGGCATGGCACCGGCATGGCACTGGCACAGCACCAGCATGCCAGCAACATGCCACCAGCACGCCACCGGCATGGCACTGGCACAGCCCGGCACGGCACCGACATGCCAGCCCCGCTTGGGCTCATGGGAGAGGAAGCGCCATGGGAAACGGTGGGAACTGGGACTGGCAAAAGTTGCGGGGGGGGCATATCTCCCCACACCAGCCCCCCCGGCTCCCACGGCAGCTCTACCAGCAGTGTGCCCCCCCCCCCCCCCACACCACCACCTTCCTCCTCCTCACGCAGGGGGCACCGAGGCCGAAAGCTTGCTGGGGCCAAGATGGAGGCGACGTGCCAGGTAAGGGGGGGGGGGGGGGGGGGGCTGAAAAGGGGGCGGGGGGGCCCAGCCACTGACCCCCAGCCCAGAGATCTGCCCAGGGTACAGGGGAAGCAGAGGAACAGGAGGACGCAGAGATGGAGCCCCAAAACCGCAGGCACTGCTGACACTGTCACCACTGTGGGCACTACTGGCACTGCTACCACTGCCTCCACTGTGGACATTATCTCCACTGTGGGCTCTGCTGGCACTGCCACCACTGCTGCACTGCTGGCACTGCCACCGCCATGGGCACTGTCTCCACTGCTGGCACTGCTGGCACTGCCACCACTGCTGCACTCTGGCACTGCCACCACTGCTGCACTGCTGGCACTGCCACCGCCATGGGCACTGTCTCCACTGCTGGCACTGCTGGCACTGCCACCACTGCTGCACTGCTGGCACTGCCACCGCCATGGGCACTGTCTCCACTGCTGGCACTGCTGGCACTGCTACCACTGCTGCACTCTGGCACTGCCACCACTGCTGGCACTGCTGGCACTACCCCCACTGTGGGCTCTGCTGGCACTGCTGGCACTGTCTCCACTGTGGGCACTGCTGGCACTGCTACCACCGCTGCACTCTGGCACTGCCACCACTGCTGGCACTGCTCTGCCTCCTGCTCCATTGCTGGTCCCGGCACAATGTCGCTTGGCCCCACTTCCAGCCCTGCTACCCGAGACCCCCCCCCCCCCAATAAACACCTGTTGGGCACAACAGCACCAGTCTAATGCGACTTTTCCACTACATCCCATTTCTCCGAGGTCCCTCCCAGGTCCCCTGTGCCTCTCCCCAGCCCAGCCCAGTTCTCCTAGTTCCCTCCCAGTTGCCTCCCAGGTCACCTGTGCCTCTCCCCAGCCCAGCCAGTGCTCTCAGTTCCCAGTTCCCAGTCCATCTCTAACCAGCCCGGGGATGCTGCTGGGGGGGGAGTGCCTCGAGAGCGTTTGTGGGACCCCCCCAGCCCTGTGCTCCTCCAGGGGGACTTCGGGGTGCAGAGCCCCAGGGCCCCCCCACCCCCCAGCACTGCCACCTTGGGGGGGCTCGGGGGGGGGCTTGAGGGGGGCGGCTTGAGGTGCTTCTGGCTCCCCTCCCCCTCCCAGCCCCCCCAAACCAAGCTCAAGAGTCAACATCTCAACACCAAGTTTATGGCCCCGGGGGGGGCTGGGCCCCCCCAGTCTCTCTGTGAATTGGGGGGGGTCCTGACCCGCCCCCCCAGGACCCCCCCCTGCGGCTCCCAGGGTCCCTCCACGGGGGATCGGGGGGGTCCTCATCTCTCCTGCACCCCAATCCTGTGGCAGCAGCGTCTCAGGCCAGCCTGAAAGCAGAGGGGGGGGAGGGCAGGGGTGAGCACCCAGTGGTCCAGGCAGCCCCTGCCCCCCGGGACCCCCCCCATACCTGAGTCCATCCCTGGTTCTCTGCTCAGGTCCCATCCTGCTCTGACATCGGGGTCCCCTGCAACGGCTGGGGGGGGCTGAGAGGGGGCACCACTCCCCCCAGCACCCCCAGTACCCACCCCCCAGTGCTCCCAATATGCCCCCACCTGGGCACAGGGCCGCCTCCACAGGACCCAGACGGTCGCCACCAGGCCCAGGGCCCCCCCCAACCCCCCCAGCAGCACCAGCCCAGAGGTGCTGGGGGTGGGGGGGGGGGCTGACCTTGACCCCAGGGTCCTCTCGTGCTGCACCACAGGGGTGGTCAGGGGGGGGGCTGGGGGGAGATGGGGGTCAGGGGGGCTGGGGGGGGCTTGGGGGACGCTTGTGGCTTGAAGGGTCCTGGGGGGTCCTGGAGGGGGGGGAGGGATTGGTGGGGGGGGCTTTGGGAAGGGGGCTTGTGGGTTGGAGGGGCATGGGGGGGGCATGGGGGGAGACAGGGGTCAGGGGGTCTGGGGGTGGGGGTGGGAGGAGGGGCTTGTGGGTTGGAGGAGCTTGAGGAGGGGCCTGGGGGGAGATGGGGGTCAGGGGTCTGGGAGGGGCTTTGGGGTGGGGTGGGACTTCAGAAGGGGGGGGCTTGTGGGTTAGAGGGTCCTGGGGGGGCTGCTGGGAGGTGCCCCCTTGCTGGGGGGGGGGGGGCTTGGGGGGGGCCCAGGAAGATCCCTATTGAGCATGGAGCCCCTCAGGGGGGTCCCGGGGGCGCGTCAGTCCCCGGGGGGGTCCCCAGAGCAGCAGATCCCTGAGGATGGGGGAGGGGGGGTGTATCTGGGGTGTGCCCCCGCCATGGGGAGGGTCTGCAAGGGGTCAGGGAGCCTCTGGGGGGTTGGGGGTCCCAGGGGTGCTGGGGGGTCCCCGGGGGGGTCCCAGGGTGGTACCTGGGCGGCAGCGCAGGCGGGCGCAGCCAGGGAAGTGGGGGGGTCGCCCCCGGAGCCCCCCCAGGTGCCGCACGAGGGCCCCCAGCAGCTGCGTCACGTTCACCGTCTCCAGTTGGACACAGCCCTGGGGGTCCTGCGGGGGGGGGGGCGTGTCACAAGACACATCCGCCCCCCAAAACCCTGAGCCCCCAGACCCCTTCCCACCCCCCGAGCAACCCATAATGCCCCTCCAGACCCCCAGAGTTACCTCAGACCCCCCGAACACCCCCCCCCAGGCACCCCCACCCCCTTTGACCCCCCGAGTTACCTCAGACCCCCCCAAGACCCCCACCCCCCCACCAGACCCCCCCCCTCAGACCCCCCCTAGCCCCCCCTCGTCCACCCTCAGCCTACCCCCACCTCCAGAGTTACCTCAGACCCCCCTCAGGACCCCCCCCAGGACCCAAACCCCAGCCCTAGCCCCCCACCCCCCCACCCCCAGACCCCCAGAGTTACCTCAGCCCCCCCCAAGAATCCCCCCAGCCCCCCCCACCCCCAGCCTGCCCCCTCAGCCCCACCCCCAGACCCCCAGAGTTAACTCAGACCCCCCCAAGACACGCCCCCCGCCCCCCCAGACCCACCCACCTGCTCCCCCTCCTACCCACAGACCCCCAGAGTTACCTCAGACACCCCTAAGACCCGCTCAGGCCCCCCCGCCCCAACCCCAGAGCTACCTCAGACATCCCCAAGACCCTCCCCAACCCCCCCCCGCCAGCCCTCCCCACTTCCAGCCCTCCCCCACCCACTCTCGGACACCCCCACCCAGCCCCCCCTCCCGCCCCCAGACTCCCAGCTACCTCAGACCCCCCCCAAGACCCCCCACCATGCCCCTCCACCCCCCACCCCGAGACGCTGCCCCAATCCTCTGACACCCTCCCCCCCGACCCGCCCCAGAGCCCCACAGCCCACCCCCCCCACCTGGATGTGACACTCGGTGACGAAGGCAACGTGGGCGGCCACGGCCTGGAGGTGGGGGGCCAGCTCCCCCCCCGCCACCCCCACCATGTGCCGCAGTGCCGCCCCCACAAAGTGCAGTCCCCAGAGGTCAGAGCAGCGGCTGTCCTGGGAGGGGGCAGGGGGGGGTCATGGGGGGCAGTCCAGGGGAGATGAGGGGGTGTGTGTGTCCCAGGGGGGGCGGGGGAGTTGTCCCAGGAGTGTTGGGGGGGGGCAGAGGGGTCACAGGGGTGATGGGGGGGCAGGGTGTCCTGGGGGGGGTTCCCAGGGGTGACTGGGTGGGGGGGGGAGGAGGGGTCACAGGGGTGATGGGGGGGCAGGGGGGTCACAAGGGGGACAGGGGTGTCCCAGGGGTGATGGGGGGGTGAAGGAGGGGAGTTGGGGGGCAGGGGGATGTGGGGAGTGATGGGGGGGGCCATGGAGTTGGAGGGGGGGGCATGGGGGGGTCTGGGGGTTCCTGCTCACTGTCCCCAGGCTGCTGGGGATGGGGCTGATGACATGGAGGGGGGGGGCACAGAGTTGGGAGGGGTCCCAGGTGGGTCCTGCTCACCACCTCCAGGTTGCAGGGGATGGGGGGGGGGCGTGGATACTGGGGGGTGGGGGAGCACAGAGTTGGGGGGGTGTCATAGGGGAATCACAGGGGGGTCCCGCTTAACTCCAGGTTGCTGGGAATGGGGGAGGAGGGGGGAATGGGAATATTGGGGGGGTCCCGCGGGGTCCCGCTCACTGTCTCCAAGTTGCTGGGGATGGGAGAAGGGGATATTGGGGGGGGGATGGTGGAGGGGGGGTCCTGCTCACCGCCGCCAGGTTGCTGGGCATCGCCACGGGATAGTCCAGGATGAGCCATGAGGTCTGCGGGGGGGTGGGGGGGTGGAAGTTGAGGGGTCCCCAATGGTACAGGTGGGCTGTGGGGGGCTGGAGGGGGGCTCCGGGGACTCCAAGGATCTAAGGGGGGGGGGGGGGTTGGGGGACCCAAGGTGGGGCTTTCCCTGGGAAGTGAGGGGGGGTCAGGGGGGTGGGGAGGGGGTCCTAGGGGAGATTTGGGGGATCCTGGGAGGGGGTTGGTAGCAGTCGGCAGTGTGTCCATTGGGGGGGGGGTCTGGAGGGGGGGAGAGGGGGGTCTTGGGAGGGGAACCTGGAGGTGGGGGGGATCTGGGTGGGGGTCGAGGAGGGCGGGAGGCTGGGGGAGGGGTCCCGGAGGTGGGGGGTGTGGCGAGGAAGGTCCCGGGGAGGGGGGGTCTCACCAGGGCATCGACGTGGGAGCTGAAGGTGCTGCTGACCGGGTTGAAGTCGAAGGAGCAGCAGCCGCCGGGGGGGGCCGCGATCAGGAGGAGCAGGAGGGGGACCTGGGGGGGGGGGGGGCACGGGGGGCTGGGGGACCTGGGGGGGCACGCGGGGGGGGGGGGGACGACGACTGAGGGGGCACCGGAGGCTGGGGGGACCTGCGGGGGACGGGGATCTGGGGGGGAGCACGGGGGGTGGGGGGACCTGGGGTGGGGGGGGGGGGGGGGCACCAGGGGCCTGGGGGGATCTGGGGGGGCGGGGGGGGGGGGGGGAACCAGAGGGGTGGGGCACCGGGGGGGGGGGGGGGGAGGGGGGCACCGAGGACCTGGGGGGTGGGGATCGGAGGACGGGACGACAACACCGGGGGCTGGGGGGGGGGGGGGGGGGGGGGGGGGGCCGGCACCGGGGGCTGGGGGTACATGGGGGGCGGGGGGGGCCTGGGAGGGGGGAAGAGGTAGTCCCATTGGGGTCCCACAGCTGTCCAGGGGGCGTTGGGGGAGGGGGGGGGGTGTCTGTGGGGGGTGTGTCAAAGGGAGCAGCAGGGGTGGGGGAGGGGAGAGGCCGAGGGGGTCAAGGGGGGCGCCGGGGGGTCCCCACTTACCAGAGCGGAGCCGGGGGGGGGCGGGGTCCATGGCGGGGTGGTGAGGGGAGGGGGGGGGGACCCAGGACCCCCCCGGGGCTGCGGCGGAGCCGCCACCGAAAGTGAAAGTGATGCCGAGTGGGAAACCCAGGCGCGCGGGAGCCTTCCCCCCACCCCCCCACCCAAGGGACCGAAGGTCTCAGAGCCCCCCACCCCCCCCCCACGCCACCGCCCTAACCCGGGGGCGCCGCTGCCTCGCACCCGGGGGGACCCCAGTGGCCGGGCACGTGGCGGGGTGGGGCGCCCCCTAGTGGCGTGAGGGAGGGGGGACACCCAATGGCACAACCCCCAATGCCCCCAGCGACCCCCTTTCCCCCCCCAGGCCCCCCAGTGACCCCCGACCCCCCAGGGACCCCCGTGTGACCCCGCAGGGACCCCGACACCCCCCCCAGGGACCCCCAACCCCCCCAGGGACCACATTTCCCCCTCTCTCCCCCCCCCAGGACCCCCGTGTTCCCCCTCAGGGTCGCCTGACACCCCCCCCAGCCCCCCAGGGGGACCCCGTGTGCCCCCCCCCACCCCGAGACCCCCAACCCCCTCCCAGGACCCCCCAGGGACACACCTGTGATGCCCCCTGGGCCTCTCCCCATGGAACGCCCCCCGTGTACCCCCCACCCAGGAACCCTCAGCCCCCCCCCCCCCCAAGACCCCCTTCCCTCCCCCAGCCCCCCCCCCGAGACCCCCTTCCCCCCCCCAGCCCCAACGCAGGCAGAAGATGGAGGATGGGCATTTATTAGGGTCAGGGGTCTCAATTTGGGGGTGATAGGTCAGGGGTCGCCAGGGGTCTGGGGCTCAGAGCCCCCCCCCCCGGCACCCAGAGGCAGCGGGGACGGGTGCAGCGCAGCTCCAGCTCCTGCTCGGCCCCGGGGGGATGCTTCTGCCCCGGGACCCCCAGGACCCCCCCCGGGACCCACACGTGGGTGATGCCTGCGGCTGAGGCCCAGTCGGGGCCCTGGGGGGGTGGGGGAGATTTTGGGGAGGGAGTTGGGGCATGGACACCCCCATGCTGGGGACATCCCCCCCAACGCCCCCCCCAATACCCCCCCACCCCCCAGGGACCACCCCCACGCTGGGGACATCCCCCCCAATAACCCCCCACCCACAGGGACCACTCCCACGCTGGGGACACCCCCCCCCCAATAACCCTCCCAGGGCCCACCCCCCCCCCCCCATACCAGGGGTCACTGCCCCCTCCCCAGTGCCCCCCCCCATTACTCACCGCGCCCCCCCCGCAGAGCCAGAGCCCATCGGGGTGGTGTCGTGCCAGTGTCACCTCGTCACCCCCAGCCCCCCCCGGCAGCACGGTCAGGGCCCCCCCGGGGAGCCCTGCCCCAACCAGCGCCTGGGAACAAAGGGGTGTCACTGGGGGGGGAGGGGGGGGAGAGGGGGTCCATGGGGGGAGGCCCAGGGGGAATCACAGGTGGGGCCCTGGGGGGGCACCCAGGGGTGTTGGGGGGGTCGGTTCCATGGGGACTGACGGACATCGTCGGGGGAGGGGGGGGTCCTGGGGGGGTCCCAGAGCAAATGGGGACATGGGGGATCCCAGGGGTGGTCCCAGGAGCAGCATCAGGGAATTAAGGGAGGGGGATGGGGGTCCCTAGGAAAGTCAAGGGGAGTCCTGGGGGGGTCCCAGGGGGGTCCAGGGTCCCTGGGGGAGGCACACAGGGGTCCCTGGGTGGGGGTGGGGGGGGGTCACACAGGATGGAGTCACACATGGGGGGGTCTCTGGCGGGAGGTACCCACCTGCCTCAGGCGCAGGGCCGCCTCCAGGCCGCTGGGGGGCGCCACCACCACGAGGCTGTTGCCAAGTGCCAGTGCGGGGGGGAGGAGCTCCAGTGCCCGCTGCAGGGGGCGGGGCCCGCTCCAGGCCACGCCCACTACACCCAGTGGTGCCCGCGTGACCAGGGCCCGCCCCCCGGGCACCTCCTGGTGGGACAGGTTAGCAACGCCCCTCCGGGCCACCCCCCCATTCAGGCCTTTGGGCCACGCCCACCACCTTTGGGCCAAACCCTTCAGGCCATGCCCAACGCCTCAGGCCACGCCCTTTGTGCCACGCCCAGCTCTCCATGCCACACCCATCGGCTTTGCGCCATGCCCTTTGTGCCACACCCACCACCTTCAGGGCACGCCCACCGCCTCCAGGCCAACCTCTTCGTGACAAGCCCATTACCTTCAGGCCGCGCCCATCGCCTTTAGGTCGAGCCCTTCATGCCACGCCCCCCACCCCACCCTATGCCCCACCTCCCTTCAGACCACACCCATCTGACGACACCCACCTGCACGGCCCCGCCCACCAGCTCCACGTGCTCCGCCCACTGTAGCAGCGCCCTCCGCAGCCCCCGGACGCCATTGTGCCCATTGGCACCATCGTGGTCATTGTGGTCGTTGTCCTTATTGTGGCCATTGTCACCATCGTCACCATCGTCCTCCCCGGCCCCCAGCGCCGCCGCTGCCCCCCGCAGCACCTGGGCACGGGCCGCCCCCGGCAGCCGCCCCCACCTGCGAGGGGCCATGGCAGCACTGTGGACCCCCGGGTGTGGGGACCACCCCAGCACAGACCCCCCCCCAACCCGCCCCCCCATCCCCCCCCCCAACCCGCCCCCCCAACCCGTCCCCCCATCCCCCCCCCCAACCCGTCCCCATCCCCCCCCCCCAACCCCCCCCCCACCCCCCCCCCAAGTCACTCACCCCGGGGCGATGCGGCGGGCAGTGTCCACAGCGGCAGCAATGTCACCAGAGCTGGGGGGGACCAGGGCCCCCCCCGGGGTGGGGGGTGGGCTGGGGGTGGTGGGGTCAGAGGTCAAAGGTCAGAGTGCTGGGCTACTGGGGGGGATCCCTGGGCTGCTGCGGGGTGGGGGCGCTGGGCCACTGGGGGGGGAGGAGTTGGGGGGGTCTCTGGGCTGCTGCGTGGGGGTCCCTGGGCTGTTGGGGGGGGGGGGCGGAGTTGGGGGGGTCCCTGGGCTGTTGGGGGGGGGGGAGTTGGGGGGGTCTCCGGGCTGCTGCGTGGGGGTCCCTGGGCTGTTGGGGGGGAGGATCGCTGGGCCGCTGGGGGGGTCGGCCTTACCCAAGTTCCTGATCCTGGGGGGTCTCGAGGGGGTCCCAGGGGGGATGCCCGAACTCTCGCAGTGCCTGGGGGGGAGGGGCACAGCCTGTCTACTTGCAGTAGAACAGGGACTCCCCACCCCCAGGCCCCACCCCCCAGCCCCTCCACAGCCCCCCCAAACCACCCAGGACCCCCACCCCCCCAGGAAGCTCAGAGTCCCCCCAGAACCTTCCAGGACTCCCCCCTCCCTGACCCTCCCGGCCCCCCAGGACTCCCCACATCCCCCTGGGACCCTCTCAGGACCCCCCCCCCCCCAATCCCCCAACACCCGCAGGACCCTGTCTCAAAGCTCTCATGTCCCCCCATGACCCCCCATGTCCCCTCGGGACTCATCCAGACCCCACCCCCAGCCATCAGGACCCCCCCATGTCCCACCACTACCTCTCCGACCCACAGGACCCCCCCACGCCCCCTTGGAACCCACCCCTGTGCCCCTCCCTGACCTTCAGGATCCCCCCAGGACCCCTCAGAACCCACCCCTGCTCCCCCCTTGTCCCCCCAGGACTCCCCCGACCCCCAGGACCCCCAATGCCCCCTTGGGACCCTGCCCCAGAACTCCCATGTCCCCCCTGCCCCCCCCGACCCTCAGGACCACCCCCCACCCCCCCATGCCCCCTTGAAACCCACCCCCCGCCCCTCCCCAGGATCCCCCAAGCCCCTTCGGAACCCACCCCCAGCCCCCCCATGTCCCCCCAGTACAGCCCCCCCGACTCTCAGACCTTGCCCCCAAACACGCCCAGGACCCCTTGGAACCCCCCCAGGACCCCCCCCAACCCTCACCCCTGACCCCAAATGTCCCCCCAGGACAACCCCCTGGCCCCCCCCAGGCCCCCCCCCACCTCCAGTCCCCAACCCTGCCACCCCATGTTCCCCCAGGATCCCCCTGACCCACAGAACCCCCCCCCCCCCAGACCCCCCGACCCACAGGCCCCCCCACCTCCAGGCTGGCGCGGTCCCCGGCCCCCCCAGCACAGCCCCCCAGGGGGTCCAGCAGGTTGAGCGCATTGAGCCACACCAGCCCCAGAGGGAGCCTGCGGGGGTCAGGGGTCATAGGTCAGCCAAGGGCCACTGGAGGGTGTGGGGTCAAAGGTCAAGGGCAGAGGTCACCTGTCGGCCGTCTCAAGGGCAAGGGTCACATCCTGCGCCCAGATGGCGGCAGCGGCAACGTGGGGCAGCCCCAAGGCCACGGTGACGGCCTCCCCCGGGGAGCGCACAGGCAGCAGCACCAGCAGCGGCCCCAGCGCCTGGGGGGGGGAGGGGGGGCATCAGCAGGCCACTCCCCCCCCCTGCCACCACCACCACCCCCCCCGCACCCCCCCCCATGCCCTGCCCCATACCCTGCCCAACCCCTTCCATTACCTGTCCATCCCCCCTGCCCCCATCCCCTGCCCCAAACCCCCATCCTCTCGCCCATCCCCCCCTGCCCTGCCCAGCCCCCCTATAACCCTGCCCCTCCCCCCCACAATCTGCCCAACTCCCGCACCCCATCTCCTGCCCATCCCCCCTCCCTTGCCTAACACCACCCCCCACCCCACATACCCCGCCCACCCCCCCCCCCTCGTGCCCCACCCAGCCCCCATGCCCCACCCTAACCCCCCCATCACCCCCCGGCTGGTTGCCCCCCACCCCCCGCCCGGTACCCACCAGCTCTCGGAGGCAGCGCGAGGTGGGGGCGACCCCTGTGACCAGGGTGGGGGGGGTAGAAGCGCCCCCCTGGGGGCAGCGGCAGCTGCGGCTGGAAAACCTGGGGGGAGGGGCCGGGGGGAGGGGCCGGGGGTGGGTGTCCCCCAGCGGACCCCGTGTGTCCCCCAATGTCCTTGTGCCCCCCACATCCCCCCAACTCAGCCCCCCCCGTGTCTCAGCCCCCCCGTGTCCCCCTGTGCCCCCCCACTCCCTGTGCCACCCTTGTCCCCCCACCTCAGCCCCCCCGACCCCCCCCCCCATGCGCCACTCACCTCAGCCCCCTCCTCACGCGCCGCCTGCACCAGCCCCTCGGGGGGGGCAGCCGCGGGGGGCAGTGGCCCCACATCGGTGCGGGGATCCAGGGGGTCCCCCAGCCGCAGCCCCCCCAGCCGGGCCCGCAGCCGCCGCTCCAGCGCCGCCGCCACCCCCTCCTGCGCCAGCACCACGCAGCCCCCCCACGGGAACTGGGGACACAGGGGGGTCAGGGAGCACAGGGGTTGCTCCCAGCCCCCCCAACCCTTGGGGACCCCCTCCCAACTCACCAGTGCCGGGGGGGTCCCCATGCTCCCCACGATGGCAGCAGCCGCGCTGTCCAGGTCGGCTGAGTCAAGGACGATGACAATGACGCGGCCCCCCCGAGCCCCCCCAAGGCGAGGTCCCCAGCATGGGGACCCCCAGGCCACATCCTGCACTTCCTCCTGTACGGGACACACACACACAGGGACATGAGAACCCCCTGCCACTCCATATGGGGATACAGGAGCCCCCGGCCACACCCTGACAACCCCTGTGGGGACACGGAGACCACCCGCCCCCACCCTGACACCCCATGTGGGAACATGGGGAACACTGGGACCCCCCCACCCCCACCCTGACACCCCATAAGGGGACATGGGCACCCCCCAGCCCCCTCCCCCCCCGCCCCATACCTGGTGGGCGCCAAGGAAGGTGACGGCGCTGATGTGGGGGTGGGCACGGAGGGCGCGTCGCAGGCGGGGGGTCCCCGTCACCACGTTGAGCACTCCGGGGGGCAGCGCCCCCCCCCTCCCCACTCAGCTCCGCCACCAGCAGCGGCACCAGGGGGGCTTCGGGTGGGGGCAGCACCAGCACCGTGTTCCCTGCATGTGACACCCGGGGGTCCCCATCTGCCATCGGGGGGGCCCTGCCCCCCCAGACACCTGGGGGGAACCCCAGCACCTGGGGACCCAGGGGACACCCCCAAATACCTGGGTGTCCCCCTCCCCACTGGATGGGTGCCCCCCTGGATGCTAAGCTCCCGTAGGGGGACACCTGGGTTGTCCACCCCCCATCATGGGGTCCCCCCCAAACACCTGGGGCCCCCCCTCAACACCTGGGCACCCAAAGGTTCCCCCCAAATATCTGGGACCCCCCACCCACCACATGGGTTTCCCCCTGAATGCCGAGGTCCCATATGGGGACACCCGAGCTGTCCCTCCCACATCATGGGGTTTCCCACCCGCCCCCCCCCCCCCCCCCCCCCACACCTGGGTCCCATGAAAGCCAGCCCCCCCCCCCCCCCCCCCCAACACCTAGGCACCCAGGGGTCTCTGGGACCCCCCCAAACACCCGGGTTCCCCCCCCATAATGGACAGGTGCTCCCCTGAATACTGAGCTCCCATATGGGGACACCTGGGTTGTACCCCCCCCACGGTGGGGTCCCCCCCAAACACCTTCCCCCCTCATCACCTGGTCACCTAGGGGTCTCCGGGACCCCCCCAAATACCTGGGTCGTCCCCACCCCCCAATGGATGGGTGTCCCCCCAGATGCTGAGCTCCCATATGGGGACAGGAGGGCTGTGCCCTCTCCCCCACGGTGGGGTTCCCCCCCAAACACCCGAGCCCCCCCCCCCCCAGACAACACCTGGGTCCCCTCACTGCCACGTGCCCCCCCCTCCCCGGCCCCCCCCCTCACCCATGGCTAGGAGGGGTCCCAGCTTCCAGAGCAGTGCTGGCAGCGAGCAGGACCCCGACATGACGACGGCTACCACCCCTGGGGACAAAGGAAGGGGGTCAGCGGGGGCTGAGGGGGGCTCTGGGGAGGGGGGGGGGCACACACTCACCGAGGGGGGCCCAGCCCTCCAGGCCGGGGGGGCCAAGCCGAACCCACCCCGCCGGCACCCGCAGCAGCCGCAGCCCCAGCTCCAGGTCACCCCCCAGGGCCTGGGCCAGTGGCCGCCCCCCCCCCGAGAGCGGCCACGGCCCCCAGCCCTGCAGCCCCCCGCTCCAGCGCCGCTGCCAGCCTGGGGGGGAGGCACGAGGGGGGCATGGGGGGATGGGGAATGGGGAGACGGGGTTATGGGGGGATGGGGGGGACACAGGGACGGGGAGTTATGGGGGGAACATGGGGGTACAGGGTGACGAGTGTTATGGGGGGGCATGGGGGATGGGGGGACAGAGGTTACGGGGGGCGTGGGGGATGGGGGGACAGAGGTTACGGCGGGCGTGGGGGGGGATATGGGAACACGGGGTTATGGGGATGGGGGGACACGGGATTATGGGGCGGCATGGGGTGACAAGGGATTATGGGGGGGCATGACAACAGGGGGAGATGGGGGACACAGAGTGTTATGGGGAGGCACGGCAATGGCGGGACAAGGAGTTATGGGGGGGTCATGGGGACAGCGGGGGATGGGAGGACACGGGGCTATGCGGGAACATGGGGGAATGGGGAGGCACAGGGGGACACAGGGACATGGGGGGGACAGGGGATCATGGAGGGGTGAGCGTATGGGGGGGCACAGAGCGATGGTGGGGAGCAGGCACAGTAGGGGTACCGGGGACAGGGTGTGGCCTTGGGCTCACAGGAAGCTGGGGACAGCTGAGGTCATTGGGTCACAGAAGGTCACTGTGCCACGGGGGTGGACAGGTCACACGGGGTCACCGTACCACTGAATGCGGCAGGGTGGGGGAAAATAAAAGGCGGGGGGGGAGAAGGGGCATAATAAGGGGAGGGGGACCTCGCGGGGTCAGGGGTCACATGTACTCACCGCCGCAGGTGCTGCCCCCGCCGGGCCCCCCCCAGCTGCCCCCATTTTGCCGCCGCCGCTGCCTCCACGGCCGCCGCCACATCCGCCGCCTCCCCCCGCGGCACCGTCGCCAGCAGCCGCCCTGCAGGGGGCGGGGGCGGGGCAGAGGGGTATCATGATTCCTGACCCCTCCTCACCATAACCTTTGACCCCTGACCTCCCCCTCCCCCATACCTGTAGCAGCCTCCCGACATTCCAGCACTTTCCGTCCTGGTGGCTTCAGCCACATCCCAGCCACAAAGTGCCCCAGGGCCCGGCCGTGGGTCTCCAACCATGCCTGGGGGGGGGGGGGGGGGGGGGGGGGGGGGGCAGCGCCAGGGCAGCACCCCCCCACAAGCCCCCCAGCCCCTCCCCCACCGCCTTTCGGCCCACAGGGGGCGCCCAGGCGCAGCCCCGCACTTTGCCCCCGTCCCGCCCCGTGGACCCTGACCCCTGCCCGGGGGACACGGGCAGCTGCCCCCCACCGCCCCCGCTATCATCCCCCCCCCGTGACCCCCCCCAAGCCCCAAGAGCCCCCCCGTAACCCCCCCCAGCCTCATGTGTCCCCCCAGGTCACCCCCACGACACCCTGGCCCCAAGAGGCCCCCCCTCAGAGCTGCCCCGTGACAGCTCCTGGACTTAAGAGCCCCCCTCCATGAGCTCCCCAGCCCCAAGGGCGCCCCCCCAAGCCCCCCGTGACCCCTCTCGGCCTCAAGAAGTCCCCCCACTCCCCCCCCGTGACTCCCCCAGCCCCAAGAGCCCCCCCAGGCCCTCCCTGTGCCCCCCCCCCCAGCCTCATGGATCCCTCCAAGGCCCCCCCTGTGACTCCCCCAGCCCCCCTCCTGTGAACCCCCTAGCCCACTGTGGCCCCCTAGGGCCCCCCCCGTGAACCCCCACCAGCCCCAAGAGCCCCACTAGCCCCCCACCCCGTGACTCCCCCAGCCCCACGGGCCTCCCCGGTGTCCCCCAGTGCCCTCCCCCAGCCCCACTTGCTCCCTCAGGACCCCCCCACGCCCCCCCAAGAGCTCCCTGAGGCCCCCAGGACACCTCCTCACGCCCCACAGCCCCTCCTAGTGTCCCTCCATGGGACCCCCTGCCCCTCCAACCCCTCAACCTCCCCCAGGACCCCCCCCAAGACCCCTCACAGCCCCCCAGCCCCCTACATGGGCCTTCCCAGTGCCCCTCCCCAGGCCCCCTCACCTCCCCCGGCCTCCCCCCCCCGGGGCACGGCCCCTCCTCCATAGCACTGAAGATCCCCGGGACCCGGGGGGGGTCCAGCGCCGCCATCGCACCACCGAGATGACCTCCCGGGGCGGAAAGAGCGGCCCCATCGCCGCGGCGGAACCATAGAGACAGGGCCCGCCCCCGCCGCCGGAACCGGAAGTGCTGTGCGGCGGGAAGGGAGCGGCGGCCGGTAAGGGGCTGGGGGCTTCTGAGGGGTCTCGGGGGAGGCCCTGAGGAGTCTCAGGGGGTTCTTGGGTGGGTGTGAGGGGGCCCAAGGTGTTATTGGGAGGGGGGGTTGTAGGGGGCTCGAGGGAGGGCCTGAGATAGCTCTGAGGGGTCTCAAGGGGTTCTTGGGGGGTGAGGGGGCTCTGGGGGATCCCAAAGGGTTCTTGGGGGGGGGGAGGGGTCTTCGGAGGGGCAGGGGGCTGAGGGAGTTCTGAGGGGTACTAGGGGTTCTTGGGTGGGGAGGAGGGCTCTTGGGTGCGGGGGCGCTGAGGGAGCTCAAGGAGGGGCTGAGGAGCTCGGGGGGAGGGGAGTGCCCTGAGGGGTCCCAGGGGGTTCTGGAGGGCACTGAGAGGTCTCTGGGGGGGGCTGAGGGATCGGGGGGGCTGGGGGTCCCTGTGCTGCAGGGGGGCCCTGGATCGAGGGGATGCCAGGTGTGGCGGGGCCTGGGGCGGTATTGGGGGGCCCCTGCCCCCCCCATGGCCCCCCTTGCCCCCCCAGCCCTCCTGTCATGGCGGACCCGTCATTGCTGTCGGCCGAGTTGGAGGCAGAGGAGGAAGATGAAGAGACGCTGCGACGGCTCCTGCTGCAGGTAGGGGGGAACACCGGGGGAGGGCTAGGGACTGGGGGAGGGGAGGCTGTCCTGCTCCTGACCCTCCCCACCCTTCTGCCCCCCCCTCCCCCTCCCCCCCCCAGGTGACCCAGGCTGAAGAGGACACCCCCCCTGCCGCCCCCTCCCGTGCTGTCACCCCACAGCCAGGTAGGGCGGCTTGGGGAGGCTCAGGGGGACAGGGGGGATCTGGCCACCCCCTGAGCCCCCCCCCCCCTTTTTTTCAGGGCTGTGCGTGAAGACCTGGGCAGGGGGGGGCAAGGTCTTCATTAATGTGTGTCACTCGAAGGAGGTGCCCCCACCCCCCCCACTGTCCCCCCCTGGGCTCCAACGCCTCCTTCACGCCCCTCCCCCCGCTGCTGGTGCCTTCCGCATCCCCATGAGCCTGGGGGAGCCCCATGCTGAGCTGGATCGTGGTGAGAAGAGCCCCCCCTCGCCCCAAAAATACCCCTGACGCCTCCTTTTTCATGCCTCCCCACCAGTTTTTCAGTGACCCCCCCCCATTTCTGACAGGCGGCCGGGGCTGCACCGCCTATGACGTGGTGGTGAACTCAGGGTTCTTCCGCACCCTGCAGGTAAGGGGGGGGCGTGGGGGGGTCGTAGAGGGGTCGTTGGGGGGCCCTAACCCCTCGCTTTGTGTGCCCCCTCCCCCCCCCCAGGCTGACCCCCTCTACCTGGAGTTCTTCCTGACAGTGGCCATGGAGGGGCTGTCGGAGAAGTATGGGGTGGAACTGGAGCTGACTGGTGAGGGGGACTGGGGGGGCCATGGGGGGGGGGGGGGGGGCTGGGGGGGGAAGGTGAACTGGGGGGGAGTGGGGGTGGAATGTGGGGGGAACGGAAGCAGGGGACAGAATGGGGGCTGGGAGGGGGGTTTGGGGTGTGTGGGGGGGTCTCGCACCCCTGTGACCTGCCCTGCTTCCCCCCCGGCAGGCTGGCGCGTGCTGCAGAACCGCAAGTTCATGGGCTCCATCTCGGCCCAGAACATCCGGGCGCGACCCCGCCCCCACATCCAGGAGCTGGAGGGGTGAGTGAGGGTCGACCCCCCCTCCGGTGTCCCCCCGCCCCCTCCCCCCAGTGTCCCCTCCCAGCTCTGACCTGCTTCTTCCTACAGCCCCCCCCCAGAGGAGCCACTGCTGCCCCCCGGGTAAGAGCTGTGGGCCCTAGTGAGGATGGGGTCCCTCTGCACTGCCCAGGGGTCCCCCCTCCTCCCCCAAGGGTACCCCCCGCCTGACCTCTGCCCCCCCCAGCAGCCCCCCAAAGCCCCCCCAGTTCGTGGTAGTGGCTGAACCCTCGGCCCAGCATCCGCAAGTGCTGCAGGCACGCGTCCTCCTGCCCCATGCTGTGAGTTGGGGGGGGAAGGGGGCTGGGGAGGGGTCCTGGGGGGCAGGGGAGGAACTCGGGGGGTTCTGGGGGGTTGGTGAGGAACTGGGGGAGTCCTGTGGGGCTGGGGGGGGGTGAGGGGCAGTGGGGGGTTATGTACGATTGGGGGGGTCCTGAGGGGGTGGGGTGGGTCAGTGGGGGGGTCCTGGAGGGGCGGGGGCAGTGGGGAGGTCCTGGGGGGGGCAGTGGGGAGGTGGGGGGGGTAGTGAGGGGTCATGTGTGACTTGGGGGGGTATGTGGGGGGGTGGGGGGGGCAGTGGGTGGGGGCTGGGAGGGTCCCTGTAAAAGTTGGAGGGGAGTTGGGGGTGGGACTGTCTGACCCCCCCAACCTCTGCCCCCTGCCCCAGGTTGGGGCGGGGTCACTGTGGCTGGGGCTGAGCGAGGAGCGGCTGGTGCTGGGGGGGGTGGGGGGCGGCCCCCCCCCTCCTGCAGCTGGGGCTGCCCCTCCCCCCCGACCCCGCCCGCTGCCACGCCTGCTTCCACCGCCGCACCAAGGTAATGGTCACCATGGCAACTGCCCGCCCCTCCCCTTGAGCCCCCGCTAAATCCCCCTCCTTTCCCCCCCCCTCCCCTCAAGCCCCTCTTCTCAGGAGGCCCCACCCTTAGCTGATCTGTGACCTTTGATCTCTTCTCGTAGGTCCTCACTGTCACCATGCCCCTGCGGGTGTGATGGGGGGGGGGGGAGGGGCTGCCCCCCGCTTCCCCCCTGCTGCTGTCCCCCTTCCCACTGTGATTTTTGTACAGAAACCGGTAATAAATGACCGAGCGTGTACATGCATGTGCGCTGGGCCTGGGTGTCCGTCCCATCCCCCCCCCACCCAAGACCCCCGGCTGGCCCCCTCCTGGAGACCCCTGGGTCATCCCCACCCCAGGAACCCTGGGTTTCCCCCCATACCCTGTCCCCAAGACCCCTGGGTGCCCCTCCCCCATCCCTGAGACCCCTGGGTGGCACCCCCCTCCCCCTGTCCCTAAGACCCTCGGGTGCCCCCGCACCCCTTTCCCCCCTGAGACCCGTGGGTCATCCAGCCCCAGGACCCCTGAGTCACACAGACACACGCCCTCCTAGAGACTCCCCAGGTCCCATGTCACTTTCCCCCTCTCCCCAAAGACCCCTGGATGCCCTTCCCCCTCCTCCACAGAGACACCCCCTCCCGGGTGCCCCCTCCCCCCCAAGACCCCTGGGTGCCCCCACACACACACTCCCAGAGACCCCTGGGTCATCCTCATCCCTGAGACCCCCAGGTGCCCCCCCCACCCCCTCCCTGAGACCCCTGGGTGCCCCTGTCCCGGAGACCTCCTGGTGGCCCCCTACCCCCCAAGACCACTGAGTCTCATGTCCCATTTCCCCTCCCAAGAGACCCCCGGGTGCCCTCCCCCCTTCCCCAGAGAACCCCAGGTGCCTCCCCCACCTTGAAGACCCCTGGGTCCCATCCCAACTGCCCAAAGACCCCTGGGTGCCTTCCCCCCGCCCCCGAGAGACAGCTGGGTGCCCCCCTGGGTGTAGTGTGTCTGTCCCCCCCAGAGACCCCTGAGTGTCCCCCAGAGATCCCCCACCCCCAGAGACCCCTGGGTGTCATCCCCATTGTCCCCACCCCCAGAGACCCCTGGATGTCCCCTGGGCCCCCCACCCCACCCCCAGAGACTCCTAGGTGCCCGCCTCTTTCCCCAGAGACCCCCAGGTGCCCCCCCCGCCACCCCACCCCCCCAATACAATTGTGCCTCCTACTGGCCCACGCCGGCCACGCAGCCTGCCCTTCCCTGCCCACCCCTTCCCCACCCGGCGGGGGGGCTCTGCCCACGCGGGGGGGATTTAGTGCTGAGCCGCCAGTGGGGGGGGGGCGGGGGGGGACTCCCAGAGAACCCCGGGCCTCCAGGAGGAGGAAGAGCCAGGATCCAGGCGTTGCCAGCCCGGAGGTGTTGGGGGGAGGGGGGGGGGACCCCAGGTGTCGGGGGGGGGGGGGGGGACACCGTGGGGTGGGGGGGCGCAGGACCCCCCCCAGGAGCATGGAGCCCTGAGCCGCCATGCAGTTCAACCGGGAGGAGTTCAGGCGGCAGGTGGGGGCTGGGCTGGGCCGCCTGCACCGGTAAGTGGGGACCCCGGGGGGGGACGCAGACCCCACAGACCCGGGGGGGTTCCTGGGGGGGGTCCCCACCGTGTAGGACCAGCCCCTTGGGGTTTTCATGGGGGTTGGGGCTGGACCTGGGGTCTTTATGGGCTCCCCTCTTTTTTTCTGGGGGGGAGGGAGTTCGTGCGCTGCACACACGCGTGTGCAAGCGTGTCCGTGTGCCCCCCCAGCTGCCCCTAATCCCCCCCGGCTTATGTAAGTGGGAGCGTGTCCAGGGACACACGTGGGGGGTGGGCAAGGGGGGCTTTCACACGCGTGTGCCCCCAGCTGGGCACCCTTCCCCCGTGTCACACGCGTGTGTCCGCGTGTGTGCCCCCCCTCCCCCCCCCCCGGGGCTCAGACAGGGGATTTAGATGTGCAGTAATCTGCTGCCACGGCGGGGGGGGACAGGGGGAGCTGGGGACATGGAGGGGGGGAGTGACAGCAGGGTGTGTGTGGGGACACCGGGAATGGGGGGGGGTGGGGGGTGCAGGGAGCTTGGCGGGGGGGGTGTCAGTGACACCAGGGGGGATTGGGGGAGCATGGGGATGGGGGGGGGAGGGCAGTGACAACAGGGGAATGTGGGGACATCAGGGATGGGGGAAGGGAGGTGCAGGGAGCTGGGGGATGACACCGGGGGGATGGGGAAGGGGCAGTGACACCAAGGGGGATGTGGGGACGCCAGGGTTGGGGGGGGTGTCAAGTGTTAGGGTGCCCCCCCCCCCCCAAGGTGTGACGCTCCCCCATCCCCGCAGGGCCCTTGAGCGGCGGCAGGCGGATGCGGAGGGGCTGGAGCTGGGCCCCGGGGGGGACCCCGGGGGGGGCTCTACCCCGCGCCCCCCCGTGCTGGACTGCACGTGCTGCGGGCTGCCGCGGCGGTACGGGATCGCAGTGCTGTGCGCCATCGGCTTCTGCATCAGCTTCGGCATCCGCTGCAACCTGGGGGTGGCCGTCGTCAGCATGGTCAACGGGGCGCACGGGCAGGTGGGGGAGGGGCGGGGGGGGCAGGGGGGGCTGGAGGTCAATGGGGAACGCGGGCAGGTGAGGGAGGGGAGGTGGGGGAGAGGGGGGCGTAGGGGGGTTGGGGGGCTGGGGGTCAATGGGGCACCCGAGCAGGTTGGGGACGGGTGGGGGGCAATGGGGGGCTGGGAATCAATGGGGCACCCAGGCAGGTGGGGGGAGGGGCTATGGGGGGCTGGGGAGGGGCTGGGGGTCAACAGGACACCTGGGCTTGTGAGGGGAGGGGCGGGGGGCAGGCGGGGGACAATGAGGGGGTGGGGGCAATGGGGGGCACGGGGGGGGTCAATGGGGGAGGTCAGTGGGCACAGGCGGGAAGGGGGGGTGTGTGCAGGGGAGTTGAGGGGCCCTGGGGGGGCAGTTCAGGGGGTCTCTGTGGGGGTTCCTGACCGAGGGCCAAGGTGACCCCCGTCCCCTCCCAGCGTGCCCAGTTCAACTGGGACCCCGAGACAGTGGGGATGATCCACGGCTCTTTCTTCTGGGGGTACATCGTCACCCAGATCCCGGGGGGCTTCATCGCCCAGAAGTTCGCGGCCAACAGGTTGGGGGGGGGGGGGGGCACGGGAGGGGGGCACAGAGGGGCTGGGGCAGGGGGGGTGGTGCTGGGGGGCGGCATTGGGGGACAGGGGGTCTTTGGGGCGCATAGGGGTGGCACAGTGGGGCAGAGGGTCACTGGAGGCACTGGGGGGCCATGGGGGATGGGGGCATGGGTGGGCACTGGGGGGCATGAGCGGGTAACTGGGGGGCAGGGGGGCACTGGGGAGTATGTGAGGGGGGCACAGGGGCATAGGGGGTGCCACAGGGGGGTGGGGGCACTTGGGGGGGCCATGGGGGGGAGCACTGGGGGGTGGGGAGGCACTGATGGGGGTGGGGGGTCATTAGGGGGCACTGGGGACTGGCGGGGGGGGGGGGCACTCACACACCTTGTTCTGCTCGTGTCCCATCCCCCACCCCTGCCCCCTACATCCCCCATCCTACGGCCCCTCCCCGTGTCACACCCCTTATGCCCCTCCCACACACGCTCCTCCCACCATGACCCCATCACAACCCTCCCCCACGCCCCCTCCCCCCACCCCCTTACCCCTGCACGCCCCTCCCACGCCCCCCTCACCCCACACCCACGACCCCTCCCACGCCCCCTTCCCACTGAACACCTCTCCCACGCCCCTCCCCCCACAACCACGCCCCCTCCCCACTGCACACCCCTCCCACACCCCTCCCCCCATGCCCTTTCCCATGTCCCCTCCCTCCACCCACGCCCCGCCCCTCCCCCCGCAGGGTGTTCGGCCTGGCCATCGTCTCCACATCGCTGCTGAACATGCTGATCCCGGCGGCCGCGCGCACCCACGTGGGCTGCGTCATCACCGTGCGCGTGCTGCAGGGGCTGGTGGAGGTGGGCGGGGCCTAAGGGAGGCGGGGCCTGGGCTCCCTTCTCCCTGTAGTGGGCGGGGCCCAAAGGAGTCCCCTCCCCCGCGGGTGGGCGGGGCCTAAGGGGGTCCCTCCCCCCCTCCCCCGCGGGTGGGCGGGGCCTAAGGGGGTCCCTTCCCCCCTCCCCCGCGGGTGGGCGGGGCCTAAGGGGGTCCCTTCCCCCCCTCCCCCGCGGGTGGGCGGGGCCTAAGGGGGTCCCTTCCCCCCCCTCCCCCGCGGGTGGGCGGGGCCTAAGGGGGTCCCTTCCCCCCCCTCCCCCGCGGGTGGGCGGGACCTAAGGGGGTCCCTTCCCCCCCCTCCCCCGCGGGTGGGCGGGACCTAAGGGGGTCCCTTCCCCCCCCTCCCCCGCGGGTGGGCGGGACCTAAGGGGGTCCCTTCCCCCTCCTCCCCCGCGGGTGGGCGGGACCTAAGGGGGTCCCTTCCCCCTCCTCCCCCGCGGGTGGGCGGGGCCTGGGGGATTCTCCCCGCGGGTGGGGCAGGGCTTGGGCGGTGTCCCCTGCTGGGGAGTGGGGCTGGGTGTGACCTGCCCCGCCCCGCCCAGGGCGTGACCTACCCGGCTTGTCACGGGATCTGGAGCAAGTGGGCCCCCCCCCCTGGAGCGGAGCCGCCTGGCCACCACGGCCTTCTGTGGTGCGGGGGAGGGGCGGCGGGGGAGGGCCCGGGGGGGCCCCATGGTGGGGGGGGGGGGGGCTGGTGTTTTTGGGTCCCTGTGGGTTGGGGGGGTGCCCTGGCGCTGGGATACCCGTGGGGTGGGTGGGGGAGGGGGTCCCTGCAGGCGTGGGTTTGTCATTTGGGGGGGGGCGGGGTGGAGCAAATCTCTATGGGGTGGGGTGGTCCCTGGTGCTAGGATACCCACAGGGTGAGGAGGGAGATGGGGTCCCTGCAGGGTCAGGGGGGTGGGGGGTTTCCCTGTGGTTGGGGCAGGTTTTGGGGGGTGCCAGGGTGGAGGAGGTCTCCATGGGGTGGGGGGTCTCCGATGCTGGGATACCCATCGGGTGAGGAGGGGGAGGGGATCCTTGTGGGGGGGTTGCCTGTGGGGTGGGAAGATCTCCATAGTGCAGGAGGTCTGGGGTGTCCCATGTCCCTGGGGTGGGGTGTCCCATATCGTTGGGGGGGGTGGGGGCAGTGTCCCTGTGGGGTGTGGGGCTCCCAGGATGCCCATGGGGGTGGGGGCTCCAGGATGCCCGGCTCCCGAGGAAGGGGGGGGGGTTGTCCCATGTCCCTGGGGGAGAGGAGTGTCCCCTGTCCCTGGGAGGTCCCTGTGGGGTGGGGGTTGGGCAGGGGCTCCCTGTGGGGTGTGGGGGTGTCCCTGGGGCTGGTGGGCGGGGACCGCATGTGGGGGGAGGGGTTCCCAGGATGCCCATGGGAGTGGGGGCTCCGGGATGCCAAGCTCCCTGTGGGGTGTGAGGGGGTCCCATGTCCCGGGGGGGGAGTCCCTGATGTGACACACACACACCCCCTTGGCACAGGCTCCTACGCAGGGGCGGTGGTGGCCATGCCCTTGGCCGGGCTCCTGGTGCAGTACACGGGCTGGAGCTCCGTCTTCTACGTCTATGGTGAGACACACAAACACACACACCCCCCTCTCCCCTCCCCAGGGTCTGACACCACCCTGACCCCCGCCCCTCCCCCCCAGGTAGTTTTGGGGTGTGCTGGTACTTGTTCTGGGTGCTGGTGTCCTACGAGAGCCCAGCCCAGCACCCCACCATCTCCCCCGAGGAGCGCAAGTACATCGAGGAGAGCATCGGCGAGAGCGTGGGCAGCAACCCCCTGCTGGTGGGTGGGGTCAGGGGTCAAAGGTCAGGGGGCATGGCCAGGGGGTGGTGGTGTTTGGGGGGGCGTCCTGGGGTGGTTTAGGGCTGAGGGGGGGGGTGGGCAGGGTAGGGTGCTGGGTGTCATTGGGGGTGGGGTCAAGAGGCAGGGCAGGGTCATGTGAGGTCAGGGTGCTGGGGGTCACTGGGGTGGGGTCAAGGGTCAGGGTAGGATCATGTGGGGTCAGGGTGCACCAGGGTCAAGGGTCAGGGTGGGGTCATTTGGGGTCAGGGTGCTGTGGGTCACTGGCAGCGGGGTCAGGGGTCAGAAAAGGACCATGTGGGGTCAGGGGTCAGAGCCGGGTCTCCTGGGGTCAAGGACACTGTGGGGCACTGCTAGCAGGGTCAGAGGTCAGCTGTGGTGTCAAGGGTCAGGCCACTCCTGTGGGCTGCAGGGTCAAACTGGGGTCAGGAGTAGGGTCAGGCTAAAGGTCAGAGCAGGGTCATGAGGGGTCAAGGTGCTGCAGGTCATGTGCAGCAGGGTCAGAGCAGGGTCACCTGAGGTCAGAGCACTATGTGTCCCTGGGAGCGGGGTCTGGGCTCAGAGCAGGGTCATCTGAGGTCAGGGTGCTGCAGGTCACCCCCAGCGGGGTCAGGGCAGGGTCACATGAGGTCACGGCACTGCGGGTCACTGCCAGCGGGGTCAGGGCAGGGTCACATGAGGTCAGGGCACTGCGGGGCACTGCCAACGGGGTCAGGGCAGGGTCACACGGGGTCAGGGCACTGCGGGGCACTGCCAGCGGGGTCAGGGCAGGGTCGCACGGGGTCAGGGCACTGCGGGGCACTGCCAGCGGGGTCAGGCCATTCCTACGGGCTAGAGAGTTAAACTGGGGTCAGGGGTCAGACACAGGTCAGAGGTCAGCAGCAGGTCAGGGCTCCCCTTTCCTCCCCCAACCCCGGAGGGCCAGAGCCGGGGTACCAGCGGGGGTCGGGGGGGTGACCGGCCGCCCCTCCCCGACAGCTGGCCACCCCCTGGCGCCACTTCTTCACCTCCATGCCCGTCTACGCCATCATCGTGGCCAACTTCTGCCGCAGCTGGACCTTCTACCTGCTGCTCATCAGCCAGCCCGCCTACTTTGAGGAGGTCTTCGGCTTTGAAATCAGCAAGGTAGGACACCCCCCCACCCTACCCACAACGGGACACCACCACCCCCGGACCACCCTGGGGGGTCCCAGGGCTGATGTCCCCCCTCCCCCCCCCAGGTGGGGCTGCTGTCGGCGCTGCCCCACCTGGTGATGACGATTGTGGTGCCCATCGGGGGCCAAATCGCCGATTTCTTGCGCTCCCGGGGGCTGATGTCGACCACCAACGTCCGCAAGATGATGAACTGCGGGGGTGAGGGAGGGGGGATGCATGGGGAGGGAAGGAAAGGGGGGATGGGGAGGCATGGGGGGGAAGGGAGGGGTGGATGGGGGGTGGGGAGGGAGGGGAGGGGGGGATGGGGAGGCATGGGGAGGGAAGGGGGATGGGGGGTGGGGAGGGAGTCAGTGGGGGTGGGGGGCGTGGGGAGGGAAGGGACGGGGTGGGGGGGACATGGAGAGGGAAGGGAGGGGGGGTGGGGGGAGTGTGTGTGGGGATTAGGGGGGCTGCTGAGGGGGTGGGGAGGGAGGGGAGGCGGAGGGTGGGCGGGCAGGTGGGGATGGGGAGGCACGGGGAGTGGGGGGGCATGGGGAGGGAAGGGATGGCGAGGGGGGGGATGGGGGGGTGAGTGGGGGGATGGGGAGGCGTGGGGGGCATGGGGAGGGGGAATGGGGGGCTGGGGGGAGCAGGGGGAGCGGGAGGAGTATGGGGAGGTGGGGGGATGGGGAGGGAAGGGGGGATGGGGGGGGTGTGGGGGACACTGAGGGGATGGGGGAGCTGCCAAGGGGGTGGGGGGAGTGGGGGGGGGCGGGAGGAGGAGGGGGCAGGGAAGGGGGGGGACAAGGGGGGGACACGGGGGGGGGACGTGGGCCACACAGGGGACAATGGGGGGCACTGATGAGATAAGGGGGGACACCATAGAGATAGGCGGTGCACCTAGTGGGGACAGAGGGACACGATGGGGGGGGGAGGGGGGGGAGGGATGGGAGTGGGGGATGGAGGGGCTCCTGAGGGGAATGGGGGGGCAGGGGGGCATGGGGGGATGGGGGTGGGTACAGGGGGGCACACCGAGGGGACACACTGAGGGGATGTGGGGGGACACACATAGTGGAGGGAACACTAAGGGGGCATGGGGGGCACAGGCCATTCTGGGGAGGACGCCACCCAGGCAATCAGGGGCTGTTGTGTGTCCCTGGGGGCTGATATGGGGGGGGTGTGTGTGTCTGGCATGTCCCCAGCCATGGGTGACCCCCCTCCCTCCCCCCGCATTGCTTCCCCCCCCCAGGTTTCGGGATGGAGGCAACGCTGCTGCTGGTGGTGGGCTACTCACGGTCCCGCGCAGTCGCCATTTCCTTCCTTGTCCTGGCCGTGGGCTTCAGTGGCTTCGCCATCTCCGGTGGGGACAGGGAATGGGGGGGTGGGGGGTGACACCACCCGGGAGACACACACCACCCTGCCCATCCCCCCCCATCCCCCCCCCCCAGGGTTCAATGTCAACCATCTGGACATCGCCCCCCGCTACGCCAGCGTGCTGATGGGGCTCTCCAACGGCGTGGGGACGCTCTCAGGGATGGTGTGTCCCCTCATCGTGGGAGCCCTCACGCGCCACAAGGTGGGGGGGCGACCGGGGGGGCGGGGGTGGGGCAGCAGAGCTGGGGGGCGAGGGGACCAGGTGGGGTGGAAGGGATTTGAGGGGGGCATTAGGACCCGGGGGGGACAATGGGTCTGTAGGCAGGTCAGTAGGACCCAGGAGAGGAATGGGGGCTTGGGGTGTAATGGGGACCCTTGGGGGGCTATTGGGGGGGGCGGGCACTAGGACCTGGGGGGCCAAGGGGGGGGGGGGAGCAGGGCTAGGGGTTGAGGGGACCCTGGGGGGTAGAAGGGATCTGAGGGGGGCACTAGGACCCAGGGGGCGAATGGGGGCTTGGGGTGTAATGGGGACCCTTGGGGGGCTATGGCGGGGAGTCGGGGGGTGGGCACTGGGACCTGGGGAGGGCAATGGGATCTGGAGGGGCAACGGGACCTAGGGAGGGGGTGTCAATGGGTGGAGGGGAGACACTAGGACCTGGGGGGGGGCAATGGGGCATAGAGGGGGTACTAGAGTGGCACTAGTGAGGGGGGGGCTTTGGGGGTGGCACTAGGAGACTGAGGCAGGGGTGGGGAGGGGGCAGCGAGTCCCTGCTGCCTGGGGAGGGGGG